>NC_051179.1:101414457-101561821 GCF_013339695.2 Rhipicephalus sanguineus | reverse complement strand
GGTAGCCATGCCAGCAAAGTTGCCATGGGGAACAAGAAGCAACGACAGCGGGAACAATGGGGCATCGACCCTCCAGGTGTAGCCGCGAAGGGGGAAACAGGTTTGGAAAAGACAGGTCAAGGGTCACAGGACCCACCTTCCGCGCAGTAGTCTTGGGAACGGGAGGGGACAAAACAACCGAGTAGCACGCGCTAGTACAGGTGCAGTGGCCAGGTGCGGGAAAGTCCAGCAGAAAAGTCGGATCCCGTGGATAATCGCCGGGGACTCGAATTTAGTACATGCGCAGAAGCAGTCAAGGAAGGTGAGAGGCGCAAACGATTTTAATAGGAAGTTCCCGGGCCAATGGCTGGGATAGCAGTGATGAGACAAGCTAACGCAAAACTCGAACTAAGTCTAATGGGTACCTCGTGATAATCGCGGGAGTCTAAACGACGTCTTGAGTAACGATCAGCCGAACTAGCACATTGGCGAAATGGGTCGATGACACGCGCCATTTCCCCTCAGGTGAAGATAGTTTATGCACAATACCGGAGGTACCGGTGCGTGACGGCAACCTGCAAAGAGCGGTTGTCGACGCAAACAAAAAGATATGGCAGATGAGTAGAGAGAAAGGCATCGAGGTAGTGGAAATAAACAGAGAGGTGCACAGGGGGGGTGGTTTTCGAAGAGACGGAATACACTTCGATAGGAGGCTTGGCCATGAGGTGGGTTGGCGTCTTGCAGGACGCGCAGTAGCTTTTTTGGGGGGCACGCGGGCCCTTCGGTGCCCATGTAGCTTGTAATGAGGAAAACAACCAGGGGGACTCTTTGACAGGTAGTATAGCGAAAAACAGAGAAAAGGTAAAAGAAGGGAGAAGGCGCGTGTTGCAATTAGTTACATTAACATGCAGGGTGGCAGAAAAAAGGCAAAATGGTTAGAGATTGAGGGACAGTTAAACAAGGAACAGATAGGTGTTTATGCGGTTACAGAAACACACCTTAGAGACTTGGAAGAGCCGCCACATATTGAAAATTATGTTTGGGAAGGATGTAACAGGATCACATCAGAAAGGAGAGGTGGGGGGGTTGGAATGCTAATTCATAGCAGAACAAAATGGGAGAGAGTGAAACAAACGCGTTTCAGAGCACATATGGTTTCGGGCCACAGTAGGTGGAAAGAAAACGTGGCTAGGTGTAGCTTACTTGTGGACAGGGAATAACTGCAGAGAAAAGAATCTGGAGATAGTGAAATGCATAAGCACGATATTAAAGAATTTGGTCATGATACCCGAGATAATCCTTCTAGGGGACATGAACGCTCACATTCATGACCTTGACGGATATTCAGACACCAATGGCAAGTTATTGCTAGATCTCTGCGAGCAACATAGTCGTGAGATAGTTAACGTGGGGCCTAAGTGTGAGGGGCAGATCACGTGGGAAGTCAGAAACAGGCAATCGAGCATTGATTACTGTCTCATGACAGAAGGAATATATGACAAACTTAGAGATATGAGAATAGACGAAGAAGGCATAACAGCTTGGGTAGTGATCATAAACGCATATATTACAAATGGGATATAAAACTGAAAATAAGAACATAGAATCAAAGTTTGGCAGCTCGTATCTAAATGACAAACAAATAACAAATATAGCTGCAGAGTCGAGGAAAAGTAGACGAACTACCAGGCAAAGACTGGAAGTATAGTGAGCTGCTACATGTAATCACGAAAGAAATGGAAATAGAGAAGAAAACTATTTGTTGGAAAGGAAAGAAACAAGCCAAAAAGTTGGTGGAACAAAAGAAATCCGGGAAGGGATCGAGCAGATGCGACGTCAGGCATCACGGAGCACAGACAGCAAAAAAGGAGAAGCGGCCACAGGACGAAGTTAACCAAATATGGGAAATATGTTTAGAGCAAAAATCCATTGTGCAGAAATTAGTCGAGGCAAAAATTAAAGGTGAAAGTGAACGCTGGATGACAGAGATTCGCGAAAACAAGAAGGCCGCGCCTAGGATATTTTGGAGCCACCTAAAAGCGCCGGGTAGGAAGTCTGTCACAATGCAACAACATATGGTAGATGAAGGAGGAAATAAATTCGAAGGATATGAAGCGCTAGGTTACATTCGAAAGATAACAGCCGATTCGTTTAAAAAGGTCCCCCAAGGGGATTGCCCCGGTGAGTAAAAGTACGCAAAGGAGAGCAACCGACGAAGATGTAGTACTAGAGAATTTCAATTGGCAGAAGGCCGAAGGAAAATTCCTAAGCGCACTGCTCCGGGCTTAGATGGGGTTCCCGTCAGCCTCATTAACGAACTCGGACATAACACTAAAGAAACACTGCTGAAAGCCGTAGAAAAGTGCTTACAGGAGAGGGAAATACCAGACAGTTGGCGAAAAAGTAGAATGAACTTAATCTATAAAGGCAAGGGAGAAAAAGATAACATTCGCTCGTATAGACCCCTAACAATTACATCGGTGCTATACAGGTTGGCGATGCAGGCAGTAAAATTAAAATAGAAGCGTGGGTAGAACAAAATGATATTTTGGGAGAACTTCAGAATGGATTTCGAATCGACAGGCGGTTAGACGATAATCTGTATGTTCTTACCCAGTGTATAGAAATATCTAAAATAGAAAACAGGCCCTTATACGTAGCTTATCTAGATATCACCGGGGCGTATGACAACGTTAATCAGGAAATTTTGTGGGATATATTGAAGGAAGTGGGCATAGGTGACGACTGTGTACAGCTTTTGAGAGAAATATACCGAGAAAATACAGTTTGTATAGAATGGGAAGGAATAAGTAGCAAGGACAGCGTTGAAATTAGCAAGGGGCTGAGACAGGGATGCCCTTTGTCCCCGCTGTTATTCATGCTGTACATGGCGAGGATGGAAAAAGCGCTAGAAGGTAGCAACATTGGATTTAATTTGTCACACAAACAGGTCGGAGCGATGGTTGAGCAGAAGCTTCCAGGTCTATTTTATGCTGATGATATTGTCTTATTTGCGGACAGTCAAGATGATATACAGCGACTGGCAGATATATGCGGAAGGGAGTGTGAGGCTCTAGGACTAGGATTTAGTGCAACAAATGTGGATTGATGATATTCAATGATCACGGAGACCATACGGTCTTAATACAGGGCCAAAAATACCGAGGGTAAGGGAGTACAAGTACCTCGGAGTATGGGTAAATGAGGGGGATAGATATATGGAGGTACAAGAGAAAGCATCGGTAGCAAAGGGAAAGAGGAATGCTGCAATTATGAAGCACAGAGCTTTATGGGGATACAATAGGTACGAGGTGCTTCGAGGGCTGTGGAAGGGTGTGATGGTTCCGGGGCTTACATTTGGGAACTCAGTGGTGTGCATGAAGTCAGAGGTGCAATCAGGAATGAATGTAAATCAAAGGACGGTGGGCCGCCTCGCCTTGGGCGCTCACGGGAAGACGACAAATGAGGCGGTGAAGGGTGATATGGGATGGACAGGCTTTGAAGTGAGGGAAGCGCAGAGCAAAATGAGATTCGAAGAGAGGCTGAGGAAAATGAAGAAGAGTAGATGGGCAGAGAAGGTTTTCAGGTATTTGTATAGAAAAAGCGTTGACACGCAGTGGAGAAAAAGAACTAGGAGGCTCACCAGTAAATATACGGCTGGCAGTGCGGGCGATATGGCAACAAGGAGCATTAAAGGGGTCATGAACCACTTTTCCAAGTAATGATCTAATGGCCTCAGTATCGGAGTGTACTGCCTCCCGAATCGATTGCCGCAAAAAGTTCTCGAATCCGTCAAGAATCAGCGGAGTTACGGGGGTTTGGCGCACGCTCCCAGCGCTTTCTCTCTTTTCTCGTGCCGACGAGCGCACTGGAAGCTAGACAGGGAGGGATGGCACGGGGGAAAGAAGTTACGCCAGCGCGCGTCATGAAACGCGATCGCTCTCCCGCGGTGATTCGCTTGCGCGAGTGCGGCTACCGTGTACTGAGGAGTGCGGCGCCGGCAAGTGGCGGCACCCCGCGGCAAGAAGCGCATCTGATCCGAACGCCGCTCTCGATTTACGTCGGCTATCGGCCAATAAGCATGCTATGTCTCTTGCGACGTACAGCGGACAGACGCCCCGCCCACCGACGAGAGTGAGAACCGGCCTCTGTTTGAAAAGAGGGTGCCTGGGGAAACGGCAACTTCGCGCTCCGCTTGTGGCCATTACGCGGCGCGCACGACTGTAATATTTGGCAGAGCAGTTCATAGCCGTGTCAGCTTTCCGCAGGATGTGTTTTTTCAATCAGCCCAAGGGGTGCTTCATGACCCCTTTAAGCGGAAGGTCAGAGAGGCGGAGAAGACTTATTGGATGACAGCGATGGAAAAGAAGCCGGCTCTGAGTAACTACCGAAAAGGAAAAAACGAAATAAGGAGGGAAAGGTTTTATGATAATTCAAGGGGAAGCGCTTTACTGTTTGAAGCAAGGTCGGGCTGCCTGAGAACGCGTAGTTATAAAGCGAGATTCAGTAACGAAGAAGAACTATGTACATGCTGCGGGGGAACTAAGGAAACGATGGAACATGTACTGATTGAATGTGGCGATATTCACCCAGGTATACGTGTGGACACGAGTCTACATGAAGCCTTGGGTTTTAGGGACAACAATGGAAAGCTGAACACGCCCGCGATAGAAATAAGTAAGAGACGGTTAGAGTATTGGTGGCAGAAAGTAGAGATAAAGTACAAAAATAATAATTGGGGGAAAAAAAGGGTTATTCTGCCTTAAGAGGCAGAGAGATGGACTGTGAATTTATATTTTTTGTTATAATAACATAGATTTAATCAATGTAGATAAGGCATTAGGACAACATGAAACAAGGAAGTTTTTTTTTTTTCTTTTTATATCCTTCGAGCCTGGTGGCAGACATGTCACCGCCCCGTTATAAAGGGGACGCTCATAGCATCCATCCATCCATCCAGCCCACGCGGATGAGAACGTTCCTTTGGCTGTGGCGTTTAGATTTTATAGTCGCGAGAGTTGTGCAAATCTCACCACTGCCTGCAATGCCACTAAAGGGCTCACATTAGGCCCAATGACGTACAGGGTCGACCACATCTAAGCTGAACACCTCATTAGTATTCACGACCTCATAGAAGCTGTTGTTTAATACATAATTCGGAAAATCATTACTGTGTTTGTCGACACCATGATTAGACGTTGTATAACGGGCATTTCACTCGTGAAGTATAAGAAACGTTCTAGTTTTACCGGTTTGAATACTAATGAGGTGTTCAGCTTAGATGTGGTCGACCCTGTACATATGCAAGCGAACTCATCTAGGGCCATACGACCACCGTTGAAAAGAAATAGCGAGTTATTTATCGAGCGGCCGCCTTGATTGAGTGGGCTTATTTGCTGTGGAAAGGAAAATGCGTAAACTTAAAAATCTTATTCAGCTTGCATAATGTTGGATACATATTTTCTGGCTGATTTCACCCGTTGATTTCACCCGTGGATTTCACTCGTTCATTTCACCCGTTGTTTGACCAAAATAGTTTTGCTGTGTGACCCGGCACAGCAAGTTGAAAAGATTTCTCGTCATCACGTGCTCGTAGCCTTTACTTGAACATGCCTTCCAAAGCACACACTCTCATAATAATATTTCGTCATATTTAGGCTTCTTGCTGCCGAAATTGCAGACTTGGTTGATGATGAAAAAAGCTTTTTTGTCCCCTTCGTCGGCTGATTTGAGCAACTCCACAAAGTTCTGGATTTCTTTACTCTCATCGTAATCTTGAAGTTGCTGCCTCATTATGTCATGCACTTCCTGCAGTTTATGAAGCGCGCCTTGTTGACGTTTAATTTTCATTTTGAGCCGGTGCTCTGTCATTTTCGCATCATTCAACACGTTCACAGTGTTCAGCGTTGTTTCACATGCTTTGTCGACAAGCAAAACATTTCCGGGATGCATTTCTGCTGTCGCCTCGATAACGAGTTCTCGTTTCCGCCCCTGTGTTTGTCCATTTTCTTTTCGCATATACTCTGGGTAGTTCGGGAAGACAGTGGGAACAGCTGTTGGAAGCAACATCTTCAGGTTCGTTGACTTCTTATAGTCGTCGTCTGTGAAGTGTATAGACCTTATGCGAAATTGCTGCCATCTAGCGGCCGCCGTGCGCGTTTCCGCCATGTTCAAGGCTAAGCGCGCTCCGCATGTGCACACACGGAGCGTGCGTATCAACGTGTGGCGGCTGATAGGAGCGGCAATGCCACCATATTTTCTTGTGCGGTGTTGCTCAGATTGAGGAAATTGCGGTGCTGAAAAAAAGGTTTGCAGGAAACTAACCTTCATGTTATTAGATTTCCTCGCGGCCGACGAGAATCAGCAGATCGTTTCGTTGCTCCGGCTACTGCTTACGACTAACGCCGTATTTACGCTCGCCGTTCTTAATATATGTGGTATGTAACCCCGCAGGGGCGTCTGCGGAAGCAGGCGTTTGGTGTGTAGCGACACCACGGACCCGAGCTAACGGGGGGGTTTCGACCCCCTCCCACGCCTAGCCGTGCGTGGCTTTGCCGTGTCCCGGGGAAAAGGGGATCCTGGGGGTTGAGCCGAGCCGGGTGATTGGCCCTCTAAGGCCCCCCGCAGAGGCAACACACCCCTTTGGCCCCGGCTTCACGTAGACGGCACCCCTGGCTGACCCACCCAGGGGAATCGGCAGTCGCCTTTTCCTGTCTCTCTCTCCCCTCATCTTCGTCTTTCTCTCTCACTTTAAATCTTTCCTGTCTACTCCTCCCTTCTCGTTACTTCCGATTTTCCTGGCGGCAAGGGTTAACCTTGTGTAGTTACTCTCGCTTGAGTAGTTATATTAGGTTATAGCGGCACTGTACGGCTGGCGTCTGTAGCCTTATACATCTAAGTGCTTCAGCGTCCCCTAGTTGGACTCCATGGTGGGTGGCCGCCATTGCTGCCGAAACAAACAAAACATCATGGGAACACCCTCATTTCCCCGCCTACTTGATCGTCTCCCTCAGAAGAGGGTACGCACCGAAGAACTAACCTGTTTCAACCGACCGAGAACCTCCTATCCGAAATTCCACGTAATCCATAGTGAAGCTACAGACAAGCCAGATCGATTTCCCCATTTGTTGTGGCAAAGTCTCTGACCGAAGTCTTTGGGCCAGGCTACAAGGTAACTAAGATGGCTAGCGGTGACCTTCTGCTTGAGCTACCTGAAAACACCACTACGACAAACTTGGTGGTCTAGCAACCTTTGGCAACATTCCAATATCTGTTTCACCTCACCGATCAATGAATACCACACGCGGAGTCGTCTCAGAAGTAGATCTCCTTGAATTATCAGAGCAAGAACTTCTAGAAGGATGGAAAGACAAAATGTCACCGATGTGAAGCGAATCATAATCAGACGCGACAACAAAGAAATAGCGACGAAGCATCTCATACTAACCTTCGAATCCAGCGATCTACCACAAACCATTGAAACAGGATACATCAAACTAGCCGTCCGCCCGTACATCCCAAATCCGAGGCGATGCTTCAAATGCCAGCGATTCGGCCATGGTTCGCAGAGCTGCCGTGGTCAAGAAACTTGCGCGAGATGTGGAGGCCAAGGCCATCCCTCTGAAAACTGTACAAGCACACCCCTGCGTCAATTGTGACGGCGATCATGCAGCCTACTCGCGATCCTGTCCGAACTGGAAAAGAGAGAAAGACATAATCACCCTCAAGGTAAAAGAAAACATTTCTTTCCGTGAAGCCCGTAAGAGGTGCTCACCTTTTCACACCACACCTTACGCTGATGCGGCGCGCCGGGGGGCCGCGTCGCATCGGCCGCCGCCACTCCTTCGGTCTGCGCAGAGCGACCCGTCGGCTGTGGCGCCTGCCCCCAAGGCGGCAGTAGTTAAGGCTACACCGCCAACTCGCGAACAGGGACCGGCGACTCCAGGGCCGTCGGGTCTCAAGGCCTCGTCTCACCAGGCGAGGCCCGAAACTCGAGCCACTAGCCCGACCGTGCGGGCATCCAGTGCCTCCGAGGAGGCAATGGACACGGCATCGGCACCACTGGTGCCGAAACACCGGCGCAGTTCTCTGGACCGCGCCAAGAAAACAAAAAAGCCAATACGGGGCCGGACGACCGTCCTGCCTCCTGAAACAATATTTCACTTGAACACTCCACACTTCCTTATTGTACACACAGCACCTTTGTATGATTAATATGCACACACAAATATTACAGTGGAACATCCGAGGCCTTCTTCGAAACCTCGATGACATTCAAGAACTCCTTCACGAACTCAATCCAAAAGTGCTGTGTGTGCAAGAAACACATTTAAAACCACAACACACAAACTTTCTACGAAACTACCTCATTTTTCGAAAGGACCGAGATGATGCCACGGTATCATCCGGCGGTGTAGCCATTATAGTCAACCAATCAGTAGCATGTACACATTTACCACTACAGACGTCCCTGGAAGCAGTGGCTGTTCGAGCAGTTCTTCTAGATAAACTCATCACCATTGCTCTCTATACATACCGACACAATACAACCTACAAAAACAAGAATTCCAGTCCTTGGTGGATGAACTGCCCGAGCCTTATCTGGTCCTTGGGGACTTGAATGTGCATAGCGATCTATGGGGTGACTCTCGCTGCGATGCGCGAGGTCGTCCTGATCGAAAATTTTCTCTTTTCTTCCGGCGCGTGTCTGTTGAATCGGAGAGAGCCAACATATTATAATCTCGCCAACAATTCCTACTCGTCAATAGACCTCAGCATTACTCTCCATTGCCTTCTTCCAGTCCTTATTGGAAAGTTATTGGGAATCCCTATGGAAGTGACCATTTGCCAATAGTTCTAAGCGCAGCAATAACAAATCAATGTCCTCCACAGGTTCCTAAATGGCAGACTGAAAGAGCCGATTGGGAACAGTTTCGAAAACTTGCCCTCTTAAGCTGGACTGACATGTGTGTACCTTAAGTATAGAAGCTGCTGTGGACTACTTCTGTAGCCTTTTTGATCGATGCTGCAAGCAAATGCATCCCACAAACAAGCGGACGGTCTCGAAAACAACGTGTCCCATGGTGGAATAATGACTGTCGAATTGCGCGAAACAAGCAAAAACAAGGCATGGAGGTTGCTTCGCGATTCTCCGACAGCTGAGAACCTTATCAACTTTAAGAACTTAAAGTCCCAAGGCAGGAGGACGCGCCGACAGGCTAGAAGAGAAAGTTGGCAGAAGTTTTTATCAGGCATTAGTTCATATACACACGAGGGTAAAGTCTGGAACAGGGTCACTAGGGTAGTAGGAAGACAAGCGTATTCAATTCCTCTAGTAAGCACAAAAGGTGAGAGCTTGGAAGACCAGGCGAACTACCTAGGCGCACACTTCGAACAAGTGTCCAGTTCAGCGCATTACTCTGAAGTCTTCCAACGGTACAAAACAGAATAGAAAAACAGAAACTAGAGCGGAAAAGCACAAAGCACGAGGCATATAACCAACCTTTCAGCTTAGCTGAGCTACAGGTATCACTAAGCTGCTGCAGTAATTCCGCCCCCAGTATCGACCGTGTGGTATATGACATGTTGAAAAACCTACCTGCCGAAACGAAAAAAAACCTTACTTTCCCGGTATAACGCCATCTGGTTTTCCGGCGAGATCCCCTCGTCATGGAAAGAGGCGATTGTCATTCCTATTCTTAACAGGGCAAGATCCATCCTCTGTTACGAGTTACAGGCCCATCGCGCTAACAAGCTGTCCTGTGCAAACTTTCGAAAGATGATAAACCGTCGACTTATACATTTCCTGGAAATGAACAATCTACTTGACCCGTACCAGTGCGGATTTCGCGAGGGCAGATCCACCATTGACCACCTGTTACGTATCGAGGCACAAATCCGTGACGCATTCGTCCACAGGCAGTTCTTTCTGTCTGTGTTCCTCGATATGGAAAAGGCTTACGACACAACATGGCGCTTTGGAATACTAAGAGACCTGTCCCACCTTGGGTGTACGTGGTAGAATGCTAGACATAATAGAGAGCTACTTGGTCAGATCGCACGTTTCGAGTCCGGGTAGGAAATGTTCTATCAAGACCATTTCTTCAAGAAACGGGAGTGCCACAGGGTGGTGTACTTAGTTGCACACGTCTTTATTATCAAAATGAATTCCTTTGCGCCTCTGCATACGACGAAACATGTTTTATTGCACATATGTCGACGATGTACAGGTCGGTTTTAAGTCGTGCAACCTTTCGATCTGTGAGCTGTCAGGTCCAGCTAGGGCTGAACAAGATCTCCAAATGGGCGGACGAGAATGGTTTCAGCCTTAATCCTCAAAAAGCACCTGTGTCCCTGTTCTCTCGAAAGAGAGGCCTTCATCCTGATCCAGATATTGACCTGCATGGTCAACATCTCTCCGTGAAGACGGAGCACAAATTCTTAGGTCTAATTCTCGATAGTAAGCTTACGTTCGTATCGCACATTAAATATTTAAAAACAAATGCCTAAAAACAATGAATGTTCTAAAAGTGTTGTCACACACTACGTGGGGTAGTGACAAAAAGTGTCTGTTGAATCTGTACAAAAGCCTCATACGCACTCGCCTAGACTACGGTGCAATAATCTATCAGTCGGCGACAGCAAGCGCCTTGAAGATGCTTGACCCTGTCCACCATCTTAGGCATTTCGCCTTTCTACGGGCGCCTTTCGCACCAGCCCGTGGAAAGCCTCTACGTCGAATCGGACGAGTGGTCGCTACACCTACAGAGATCTTACCTATCTTTGTATATTTTCTGAAGGTGAACGCAAACAAGGAACACCCCTCACACTCCACAATCAATGATTTGTCCAGTTCTGCCCTTTTCGACAACCGTTCTTCGGTGAGACAGCCGTACTCACTTCGTGTGAGGGCTCTAGCTGAAGAAATGGGTGTGCGAATTCTCGAACACTCTCTAATGGCTCCCGCTCCACGTCTCCCGCCGTGGCAGTGGCAGCTTATAGATTGTGATGTTTCTTTCGTGGAAGTTACCAAGCACGCGCCACTTGCACATATCCGCACACACTTCCTCGAACTCCAGCACAAATACACGTGTCCAGAATTCTTCACAGATGCCTCAAAGTCCAATACTTCTGTGTCGTACGCAGCGGTTGGTCCATCCTTTCCCGATTCCGGTATTCTGCACCCAAACTCAGTATCTTCACAGCGGAAGCTTACGCGATACTTGCGGCTGTTAAACACATAAGACACTCAAAACTACAAAAGGCAGTTATTACACGGATTCCCTAAGCGTGGTAAAAGCTTTAAAAACTCTGAAAAAACACAAAAACCCTGTCCTTGTCTCGCTATACTCCTCTTTTATGCACGATCTACACACTCGAACAACGTGTCGTAGTGTGCTGGGTGCCAGGGCACCGCGAGATTGCAGGCAACGTGTTGGCGGATCACCTAGCAGTATCCGCCCACGAAAACAGTCCCAATACACTCATAGCTATTCCCCCACTAGACTTAAAACCCTTCCTCAAAAGAAAGCTCAGGGCCTTTTGGCAGACCACATGGGATATGCAGACAAGAAATAAGCTACACGTTATCAAACCACATCTAGGTAATTGGCCGCCGGTATCGAAGTCACGCTACACAGAAGTTACACTTTGCAGACTGAGGATTGGCCACACACATAGTACCCACTCATATCTTTTGTCCGGAGGCGATCCACCTCTGTGTGATCACTGCGGCGATCCACTAACTGTACTCCACACCTTACTGCAATGCACGGAACTGGACGCTCTCAGAAAAAAAAACATGGCTGATCCCTCCGTCATAGGAATCGGTATAACACGAAAGTGAAACGTGTCTTCACAGAAGTAGTGCTTATGATATATGAGAGCTTGTACAATGTCTATTCGTGTTTGGCAGCTATAGCACCGTTTGACGTGGATGCACCCATGTTGAGAGCATGTCTCTATCGCGACGACTAACGCCCTTGATCATGATAAAACCGTTGAGGTAGCTGACGGTGTGAACATATATTTGGACACAGCGAATCGTGAATCGCGCGTAAGGATGATATCAAACAAGCTCGTAATCAACACTGGTACCCGGTATGCACTTCTTCAAAGCGTCGTCAATTAAGGATAGAAACGGCACGGTGTGCGCTTTCTAGTAATGGGTAGCCGACGCCTGTGCTCATGCATACATAACACACTGCACTTCAGCAACGCGGGAGGTAGAGGTTTGTAGCCTGAGCCGCAAACGCGTGCGTCCCGCTGGCCTCTGTCTCGCAGGCGCTGCTCTCGCTCCACCAAAGGCACGACATTCGCCCGTCGAAATCGCGTCCTTTCTGCAACGCATATTGCAGCAGTTTTGTTAGTCGGTGCTCTCGCATTTGAAGCAGTCGGCGGCGGAGAAATCCCGTTCGTGCACGTGGAAGGTGCACTACTCCGATGAGCCGACGCACGCTAACACGAATCCAAAGGCAAAGAACGTAACTGCGTCAAGGGTGCCTCGGCGATGCCAGCGCGGCCAGTCTACCTCTCTGGTATCGAGACGCTTTAACCATGACCTCCGATATCACGTGCAATCTCGGAGTAAGCGCTAGTAAGTGTCGATCGTGAAGCATTACTTCTTTCCACCTCTCACAGACGGCGGCACCACCCCACACCGCCCGCCGCGAAAGAGAATGTGTGAAAGATATAAGCCGCGTTCGCGTCGTGCCTAGCATCTCCCGAGTTGGCTTAGTCGGTAGAGCGTAGGGCGCTTGCCGTCGCGGCCGCAACGTCGTGGGTTCGATTCCCAGCGGTGTATCTTTTTCTTGGTTTTTTTCTTTCTCACCCGTTGGCGTCCATTTTATCAACGTCATATCCGTGACGGATGTACTTGGTGGACCCCGGCATAAAACACTTTCGTGTTAAAAAGCATTTTTCACCCATATACCTACAGTACCCACTCCATCCTTTTATGTTCATTGGCAGAGAACCCCATTTTAAATATCAGTCCCTGTTTGCATTCCTAAAAGATGTACACAATTTTAACGTTATTTTTCCAGGCGCTCCGTAGCGCGGCCTCATGATTGAGGCTGCTGCTACGGTTTCCATCAAAGGAAGCACCTGCCTCTCGGCCTTTGGGATCAAAGGCCTTGAGGAGGCACTCGTGCTGTTATCCCGCCTCTCACATGTAAATACCATGCTCACTCGTCATTTATCCCACACCCATAGATCACACCACTTGTCACTGCCATAATTTTATACTGTATACACATTTTTTACGCTTCTTATAGCGCGTGATTTTAGGCCTTTATACAGCCACAATACACCTGTCATCGTAATCATTGGTCATCGCAACACCACATAACAGACATGGCGCTCTTTGGCCACCCATGGCCCTTGCGCCAAAAAGCCCCACTAATCATATATGTGGTATGTAACGGCATCGGCACTCATCAGAGAACACTCTTTCATGTCATGCCGGAACGAGACAGTTTTCGCGCCGTGTGCTTACAGGCACAGACAAACCCGCTTTGTGTACGAGCTTCAAAGGTGCATCGTGGCTACTCGCGCATGCCTGCGCTGCTGTTGACATTACCTTCTTTACTGCATTGCGACAACAAATACATGTTAGACAGGTAGCTCGTGGGCGTCATTGATTCTCAGCGAACGGACCGATTGTGCTGCAGCGTGTTGTTTGTAGTTTGTTTTCGATTGTGGAGTTTAACAAGGTTGCGTTTGGTGGGATGCTTTGCGCGCGTATTGCTTCACTATGCGTATTTTTCAAGCATTTCATGTGGTATCACTGTCCGATTCAGAAGGGTGGCCCAGATATCCTGACCGCCCCCCACCTCTTACTTTTTTTGTTTAATTTATACCCCCAGAAGAACACATCAGTTGCTCCCAAAAGCTGATCACCCTTCGGAAAAGTCCTGTATCCACCCCTGTGTGCTAGGAAATTTTAACAGGTGCTTCAAGTGCATGGCACTTTTCTTATGAAACTAAAAAAATGCTATTCCGGGAATTGTGCTGAATTCGACCGTGGGTGCGCTACCGCTGGTGGTTTCGCAGGCGTTCAGTCGGCGACGCAAAGCTGCCTTGCCGCTACGGGTTGACATTGTAAGGCACCAGTAGGCCCCGAAAGCGACGATGTGCACGTGATTTTGGCGTATCGTGTTATATAGGAACACATGTCGGAATGATATTCAATAAAACACCAGCTGATCGGCACTTACTGCTTAAAGACACAACACTTTTCATGTTCACTTTTTACGTGCGTGAGATGCGCAAATATCTTACATTTTAATCGTGCAGTGATTTTATACATAACATACGACGGTGACTAAAGCTGCGAAACAATTTTTATTTAGGAAATAAAAAGGAGGACCACGCCTTTAATTTAACATTAGATGCACAATACATCATCTCGACATCGGCTGTCCCTTACGAAATACGTTTTAAATTGGGTCTACAGCACTTTCTTTCCATCATCGCTGTGCCTAGACGTGTCGCGCGTTAACGCTTCTTCACATTCATCCTATACCACACGCATGATATTCAGATAGCTAACAACGCTTTATTCGCTACATTGAAAACAGACAGACCGAATTTGTAACCTAGCGCGAAGTTTCATTCTCGACGGCGGCAGGCCTTCATGTGACTCGCGGTGTCAAACTTGTATTTTCTTCTCGCTTTGAGGCAGTTCTTTACACGTAATGACCGTCAATGTAATAACTAAGAAATACCGGTAACGTGTACACGCCCTTACACACTCGTCGGACGTTTTTATGCCCCGATTTCCCACTGTCAAAGCAGATACAAGCAAGAAGTTATAGCAGCGGCAGCAATACGATTCGGCCACAAGCCTCCAACATGGCGCCGAATGGGTAGCTTCGTGAAACCTCCGACAGATAGCAGCAATTTTGCATAAGTTCGAAAAAAGGCTAAGGAATATGAAGGAGAGTAGGTGGGCAGAGAAGGTGTTCCGTTACTTGTATAGAAGAGCGTGGACACACAGTGGAGAAAAAGAACTAGGAGGCTCACTAGTAAATATTACGGCTGGTAGTGTAAGCAGTATGTCAACAAGAGCGTTAAGCGAAAAGTTAGAGAGGGCGGAGAGGATTTACTGGATGGCAGCTATGGAGAAAAAACCGGCTTTGAGTAACTACCGAAAGGGCAAAAATGAAATAAGGAGGGAGGCATTTTACGACAATTCAATGGGAAGCGCTTTACTGTTTGAAGCGAGATCGGGTTGCCTAGAACGGGTAGTTATAAAGCGAGATTCAGTAAAGAAGAAGAACAATGCACGTGCTGCGGGGAAGATCAGGAAACGGCGGAGCATGTTCTGAGTGAATGTGGAGACATCCACCCGGTGTACGTTTGGGCACGAGCCTACATGACGCCTTGGTTTTAGAGGCATGGAAAGCTGAACCACCCGCGATTGAAATAAGTAGAAGACGGTTAGAGTATTGGTGGCAGAAAACTAGAGAGAAGGACAAAAATAAATATTGGAAAAAAAAGGACATTCTTCCGTAAAGGGCAGAGAACGGAGCTGAAAACTTAAGTTTTTTTTTGTCTTCTGGAGTAAAATAGTTTTAATTGAAGTAAAGACACTAGTCCAACGCTAAAAAAAAAAAAAGAGGAGGAGGAGGAGGAATAACGTTATTATGAACCAGCAACTTTAGGTTCGTTGGAAAAAAAAAGAGTAAAGTTTTTTTTTGTCGAGCCTGGTGGCACACTTGTCACCGCCCCGTTATAAAGGGGACGCTCATAGCATCCATCCATCCGTCTATTCGCAATGCCCACGAACTATAGGTGGCGCGCCGTGCTTTTCAAGATGGCGCCAGGAGGAGGGTCAACCCGTTTGTTAGCATAGGAACAGATAGTACGTGCAGACGTACGGCCCGTGCCACTTTCACCGGATGAAGTCATGAGCTGTGCTGAATTGGATATGAGACTAAACTACTTTCCCAAACCATGGAAAGTGCTAAGTACTGGCCACTTAATTATTTGCTGTGGTATGAAATGTTATATTTCAGCTCCGTTACCGTGCATAACGACGCTTTGCGAAATCCTGTGCGTGCTACATAAAACTGCATGAACTAAAATTCACGTATGAGCAGAATGGCACTCCGAGGTAGTACGTACCGAGCCAACGTTTATAGATACGTTGTACCGAGCCTGCCTTACAAATTTGCCGCAATAGTAGGCCGCCAGCAAGTAGCGCCATCGCTGCTGCACGGGACCGCACGTTTAACGTGGTGATGGTTTGCAAACATAATACGCCGTCGTCATACTTGTGCAGTCGGGAACCGCGGAGTTACGTCTTCAACGGACACAAGCATTTAACTTCCCATTCAGTAGCGCTTTGTGCCACAGCCATGCTGAAACTCTAGCCGTGTGCAATTCACTTCACTCGCATGTTGCAGGGCTCGATCAGCACGATCGAAACACGAATATCGAAAAGAATGCACGCGGTATCCTTTTCGCAACGTCGAAGAAGTTAGCCGAGAGGCGTGGATTGTAGCCGTGACGGCAAGTTCCAACGCTCTAACCATTTCGCTTCTCTGGTCGAGCTCGAGCGTGTTGGCGGCATGCGGCGCTCCATAATATCCACAATAATTGATACATGCAATGCACAAGAGGAACTATGCTTTTATTTTGATCTCGCTCAAGGACCCCGCAGGGGCGTCTGTGGAAGCAGGCGTTTGGTGTGTAGCGACACCACGGACCCGAGCTAACGGGGGGTTTCGACCCCTCCCACGCCTAGCCGTGCGTGGCTTGCCGTGTCCGGGAAAAGGGGATCCTGGGGGTTGAGCCGACGCGGGTGATTGGACCTTTAAGGCCCCCCGGCAGACGCAACACACCCCTTTGGCCCAGCTTCACGTAGACGGCACCCCTGGGCTGACCCACCCAGGGGAATCGGCAGTCGCCTTTTCCTATCTCTCTCTCTCCCACGTCTCGTCTTTCTCTCCCACTTTTTAGCCTTTCCTGTCCTCTCATGTCTTCTATTTACTTCCGTTTTTCTTGGCGGCGAGGGTTAACCTTGTGTATGTGCCTCTCTTGGGCACATATATTTGGTTATAGTAGCTCTGTACAGCTGGCGTTGGCTCGCCTTATAACAATATAAGTGCGGTCGCGTCCCCATGTTGGGCTCCATGGTGGGCGGCTGGCATGGCTGCCGAATTCATCCTCTATCTGCCTCAACCCCTTTTCCCAAACTTAACAATCGTCCTCTCACAAAGAGGGACGCACCGAAGACATATAAACATTTTCATGAAACCTCAAGAAATGTTTCCACGATTGCCATGTGATCCACTGCGAAACAGCTGACAAAATGCCCGAACAATATCCCCTTTTGTTGTGTCGAAATGCCTCCTGAAAACTTGGCAGTGGATATCAGGCATCGAGAATGGCTAGCGGAGATCTTCTCCTGAAGTTCAAAACAAGCACAATATGAAAAGCTGTCCAAACTTGTTTCGTTCGGAAACACACCTGTCTCTGTCACACCACATCGTTCCCTGAACAGCTCGCAGAGGTGTAGTCTCAGACCAAGACCTGCTTGAATTGACAGAACAGTGAGCTCCTCGAGGGCTGGAGTGAACAGCATGTGACAAATGTACAGAGAATCAAAATTAGGCGCGATGATAAGGAAATCCTGACTAAACACCTAATCGTCACATTTGGTACAAGCACGCTGCCAGAACATATCCAAACAGGCTATTTGAAATTGAAGGTTAGACCATACATCCCTAACCCACGCCGTTGCTTCAAGTGCCAGCGTTTCGGTCACGGCTCTCAGAGCTGCCGGGGCCGCCAAACGTGTGCAAAGTGTAGTTCACATGAACACCCTGCAGACAACTGTGTTGAAGCTCACCATTGTGCGAACTGCGAGGGTGGGCACCCAGCCTACTCTCGCAGTTGTCCGTCATGGAAAAAAGAAAAAGAAATCATAACACTCAAAGTAACTGAAAATATCTCATTTAAGGAGGCGCGCAGACGCCTTTCCTTTCCGCAGGGTCCTACTTTCGCGGACGTGGCACGTCAGGGGGCAGTGCCACAAAAGTTCGCGGTGGCCGCACGTACCACACACAGTGGACGGGCGGCAGCACCATCCGCCCCCCCAGCGGAAGCAGCCCGTACTGCTCCGCAACCAAACGGCATGCAGGCCTCCGGACCTGCAGGCCCAGGGCCTTCTGTGCCGTCAGAGAGCCCCAAAACTCTGACACCCGTGCGCGTAACCCGCGAGCGGGCATCCAGCGTCTCTGCCGAGGCGATGGACACAACGGCAAGTCTAACGGCGTCACAGGCGCCGAAGGAACGGCGCAGCTCTTTGGAGCGCGCCAGAAAAGAAAAAGTCCGCATCACGGGGCCTGGAAAGGGCTCTGTGACTTAAGCCTACAGTTATCTCCATACACACAGCACTAAATTAAACTCAAAATGGATACACAAATCTTACAATGGAATGTGAGAGGTCTTCTAAGAAACCTTGATGATATCCAAGAACTCATACACGAACACTCGCCAAAAGTGCTGTGTGTACAGGAAACACACCTGAAAACTAAACACACGAACTTCCTTAGACACCACGTCATCTTCCGTAAAGACAGAGATGAAGCTACCGCATCATCTGGTGGCGTCGCCATCATAATAGATAAGAGCGTAGCATGTCAAGGTTTGCAGATACAAACGCCGCTCGAAGCAGTGGCCGTTCGTGCTGTTATTTTAAACAAACTTGTTACCATCTGCTCACTGTACATCGCCCCTCATCATCAGCTGCACAAACATGAATTTCAGTCCTTAATCGATCAATTACCTGAACCCTATATCGTCCTTGGAGATTTTAATGCCCACAGCCCTTTGTGGGGCGACTCTCATAGCGATGCGCGAGGCCGTTTAATTGAGAATTTTATCCTTTCCACTGACACATGCCTATTAAATAAGAAAGAACCCACGTTTTTTAGCCTGGCGAACAAAACATACTCGTGCATTGATCTTAGCATCGCTTCGCCCACCCTTTTATCCGATCTGAAATGGGATGTTATTAAAAATCCTTATGGAAGCGATCACTTTCCCATACTGCTAAGAACGCCAAAAGAAAACGAATATCCACCCCAGGCTCCAACTTGGAAGGTAGACGGGGCAGATTGGGAAAAGTACCAGAGTATTAGTAGTATCTCGTGGGCCGAGATTTCCCCCTTAGGAATTGATTCAGCTGCTAGCTATTTTACCGCTTTTATTATTGACGCAGCTTCAAAATGTATTCCCCAAACAAGTTGTGGTGCCTGCAGACGTCGTGTCCCGTGGTGGAACGACGACTGCAGGAACGCTCGTAAAAAGCAGAACAAAGCGTGGGGTTTACTACGCGATTCCCCCACTGCAGAGAATCTGGTCAATTTCAAACAAATAAAATCCCAAGGAAGAAGAACGCGCCGACAGGCAAGAAGATACAGTTGGGCGAAGTTTTTATCAGGAATCAGTTCCTACACAGATGAAGCCAAGGTCTGGAACAGGGTAAATAGAATAAGAGGCCGACAGACACACTCACTCCCTTTAGTAGACACAGAGGGCAACAGCCTTGAAGACCAAGCAAACTTCCTGGGCGCTCACTTTGAGCACGTATCCAGCTCATCGCACTATTCAGATACGTTCAAACGGTACAAAGAGAGAATAGAAAGACAAAAACTAGAAAGGAAATGTGTAAAACAAGAGCCATACAACGAACCATTCCAGTTAGCTGAGCTGCAGGCAGCGCTAAGCTGCTGCAGCAAATCTGCGCCAGGCTCTGACCGTGTTATATATCAAATGCTGAAACACTTACCCCATGAAACACAAAAAACTCTCCTGTGCCTGTACAACACTGTATGGTCTTCCGGCGAGATTCCCTCTGCGTGGAAAGAGGCCATAGTAATACCTATCCTGAAACAGGGCAAGGATCAATCCTGTGTTTCAAGTTACAGGCCTATAGCCCTGACTAGCTGCCTCTGCAAACTATTTGAAAAGATGATAAACTGCCGACTACTACATTTCCTAGAATCAAACTCCTCGACCCATACCAGTGCGGATTCCGAGAGGGTCGGTCCACCACCGACCATCTCATTCGCATAGAGGCACAAATACGCGAGGCTTTTGTTCATAAGCAGTTTTTCCTATCTCTATTCCTTGACATGGAAAAGGCATACGATACCACGTGGCGGTTCGGAATATTGAGAGACCTCTCACACTTGGGTATACGTGGTAATATGTTAAATGTGATCGAGAGCTACCTGTCCAATCGCACATTCCGTGTTCGAGTGGGCAATGTATTGTCTCGACCGTTTGTGCAAGAAACTGGAGTGCCACAGGGCGGTGTCCTCAGTTGCACACTTTTTATTATAAAAATGAATACCCTGCGTTCGTACATACCACGTAATATGTTTTATTCAACATACGTTGACGATTTACAAATAGGTTTTAAATCTTGTAATCTCTCATCATGCGAGCGACAGGTTCAGCTCTGTGTCAACAAGGTCTGCAAATGGGCTGACGAGAACGGTTTCCGTCTAAATCCGCAAAAGAGCTCCTGCGTTCTGTTCTCTAGGAAGAGAGGCCTCCTCCCCGATCCCCATATAGAGTTGCAGGGTGAGCTTGTAGCTGTTAAAAAAGAACAGAAATTTTTAGGCATAATTCTAGACACGAAGCTCACGTTTGTACCACACATTAAGTACATTAAGGAGAAGTGCATGAAGACAATGAACGTCCTAAAGGTGCTGTCCCGCACAACTTGGGGCAGCGACAGAAAATGTCTTATGAGCCTTCTATAAAAGCCTGATACGCACGCGTCTGGACTATGGGGCGGTAGCTTTCCAGTCTGCAACACCAACCGCCTTGAAAATGCTGGACCCTGTCCACCATTTAGGCATTCGCCTTTCTACGGGTGCCTTTCGAACAAGCCCGTGGAAAGCCTTGACGCGGAATCGGACGAATGGTCGCTAAATATACAAAGGTCGTACCTATCTTTTACGTATTTTTGAAGATTAATGCAAGCACGGACCATCCCGCACATCATGTTGTAAATGACATGTCCAACTGCCAGCTCTTTCAAAACCGCCCCACTGTGAAAAAGCCCTTCTCGCTGCATGTGCGAGCACTAGCTGAGGAAACAGGCGTCCCGTTACTCGATCACCGCTTAATGGCCCCACCTTCACACGCCCCGCCATGGAAATGGCAGGTTATAGACTGTGACACATCTTTCGTAGATATCACAAAGCATGCCCCACCTCTACATATACAGATGTACTTCCGTGAATTGACACACAAATACACCTGTCCCGAATTTTTCACTGACGCGTCCAAGTCTCACGCAGGTGTGTCCTACGCAGCGATAGGCCCATCTTTTTCGGATGCTGGTGTTCTTCACCCAAGCACGAGCATCTTCACAGCGGAGGCTTACGCAATACTGGCGGCAGCAAAGCACATTAAAGAATTAGGAATAAGTAATGCAGTCATATACACGGATTCGCTAAGCGTCGTGAAAACCTTAAAAACTACTAGAAAGTACAAAAACCCAGTCATTGTCTCGCTATACTCCCTCCTGTGCGACATATACATTTCCAAACAGCATATAATTGTATGCTGGGTGCCAGGACACCGTGAAATCGAGGGAAACGAACAGGCAGATGCGCTTGCAACATCAGTCCATGCAAACGCTCCGCAATCATCTCTAGCTGTCCCCGCAATGGACCTGAAACCCCTCCTAAGACAAAAGCTGAGGGATTACTGGCAGCGTACATGGGACCAACAGCTGCATAATAAATTACATGTAATCAAGCCTTACCTCGGTGACTGGCCAACCACAGCAAAAACACGCCGCACAGATGTAACACTCTGTCGGCTAGGTATCGGTCACACACACAGCACACATGCACATCTTCTGTCCGGTGGTGATCCGCCCAAGTGTGAAAGATGTGGAGAAGCACTTACGGTGCTTCACGTCCTCATTCAATGCAAAGAGTTAGACGTTATGAGAAAGAAGCACTTTTTACTACCCTACCGACAGCAATTTCCACTGCATCCTTCCATGTTCGTCGGTAGGGATCCGCTCTTTAAATATGAATCATTGCTCGCGTTTTTTAACGACGTGCGTAGTTTTCATGTGATCTACCCACGCAATCCGCAGCACGACCTCTGAATAGAGGTTGCAGCTGCGGTAGCTACACACAAAAGCACCTGCCTCGCGGCCCTTGGACTCAAGGGCGTTGACGAGGCACTCGTGCTTATGCCATATATCTTCACCATAGTTTGATCACCACGAGCAGAGCCATGCATCCCATTTACACACATATCACGTCGCCCCCATGATCTTAATACTTCTATGTTTTACCCACCTTAGAGTGTGGAATTTTAGGCCTTTATACAGCCACGAAACACTATCATAGCTCACATCCCTTATGTAACGTAAAACACGGGTCATTGTGACTTTTTCACCACTGTTCATGGCGCTCTTTGGCCAAGCATGGCCCTTGCGCCATTAAAACCCACATATCATCATCATCTCGCTCAAGGATATTATACATTAAATACAATCAAAGTGACTTACGAGCGTGAAAGAACATTAACGCACGAGGGGACGTGAAGTGCAACTCGCTCCTCGTGAGTTAGCAGCTGATCGTTCATCGTCGCTGTCACTCTCGGTGCCTTCACAGTCTTCTACGTCCAGTGAAAAATCCTCGTCGTCAAGATGGTTTCTTTCAACATCACTGCTGCAAGCAATCTGAAGAATATCCTCCGCCGAACAACTTCGACCACTCCGCGACACCACGTTTACAATTACAGAGACGTTTGGGCGCGGAGAACATTTCGCCATTTCGCTCTCAGATCGGTTAACGAGCAAATCGCTTGCAGTGTGCTGCCACCTATCAACAAACGTACAAAAATAAGCGGCGCAGCGCTGGATATGAAACCAACACACTGGCGAAGGACGGCGTGGAAAGCGTTCGCTCCACAAAAGGCGTGGAGCAGACTCGTCTTCGAATGATTGAAACGTCGCTCGCACGATTAGTAACAGCGCTTTGCTGACAAAGGATAGAGGCATATTTTAATGTATCAACAACTTGAGATCGCTCAGTTTTACAAGAGCACATCGCGAGCCGGCGCGACCTCCCGCGTACAGTGTTATGGGATTCATGCACTACAAGAAACACTGACCAATGCTATATACAAGTAAAACAGAGTGAGCTTCAACTGAATATGTCAGACGATAACATTTAACTAACCTACGTGGCTACAGAAAGCCTCGCGAAGCTGATAGTATGCGTGCGCTGTGGGCTAGCATTGAAAGCGCGAGTCGCCACGTATTTTCACGAAAACTTCGCACCTCGCAAGAACGAATCAGATTTCTCGTGTCACGGAGGGCCCGGTTTATTCACTGATGCAGGGATCATGCCAAATCGTAGTGTTCCTTCCTTGCCAACGCGTTAACACTGAAGTTAGCACAGCCGAACAAGGGAGCGACTGCGTAGTGCTGCCATTTTGTCGTCTACTAACCCTCCTCGAGAGGACGCTCCTGAATTCCGCTTGGCGGCGCGACAGTCTATGGGCATTGCGAATACAGTGAACACACCAAAGACCTATCACTTGGTTTCCAAAGGCTTCCTTTTTCTTTTGATCCCTGGCGAGAAATGTTTTTTAGCCATGTTTTACGGCGCTCTACGTCGCACGGGAACTCGTGGTATCGGATTAAAGGGCCCTTTCTTGCATTCGTATTACACAGCGGCACGTAACAGTTGCGCGGCATAGCGCCACGTGTAACACGACAAGAATCTCGACGCTTCTGCACTACCATGTGTGTGCACAAAAAAAAAAATCGTGCAGGCGAGAAGCGACGTCTCTCCAACGTACAGAGAATGTCGTCCGTCACTGATTAGTGCCGGCTTCCCGGGGGAGAGCAATCCCGTACTATTAGCTCCCCCCCCCCCCCCCCGCAGGGGCGTCTGCGCAAGCAGGCGTTTGGTGTGTAGCGACACCACGGACCCGAGCTAACGGGGGAGTTTCGACCTCCTCCCACGCCTAGCCGTGCGTGGCTTCGCCGTGTCCGGGGAAAGGGGGATCCTGGGGGTTGAGCCGACGCCGGGTGATTGGACCTTTAAGGCCCCCCGGCAGAGGCAACACACCCCTTTGGCCCCGGCTTCACGTAGACGGCACCCCTGGGCTGACCCACCCAGGGGAAATCGGCAGTCGCCTTTTCCTGTTTCTCTCTCCCTACATCTTCGTCTTTCTCTCTTACTTTTAATCTTTCCTGTCTACTCCTCTCTTCCAATTTCTTCCAATCTTCCTGGCGGCAAGGGTTAACCTTGTGTATGTGCTCTACCTTGAGCATAATATATTTGGTTATAGTGGTAATGTACGGCTGGTGCCTGCAGCACTATAAGATCTGCAGCATCCCCTAGTTGGGCTCCGTGGTGGGTGGCCGCCATTACTGCCGAAGTACATTATGCAAGTATGCAAACTCCTGCATTTCCCCGACTCCTTGATCGTCACCCTCAGAAGAGGGTGCGCACCGATGAAATACTGAACATCTTTTCCAAACACAAAGAGACCTTCCCCCGATTTCATGTAGTTCACAGCGAAACAGTTGACAAACCAGCCAGAACTCTCTCTCCCTTTGTTGTCGCAAAAGGCTTAACTGACACCCTTGGCCCGGGCTATAGGGTAACAAAAATGGCGAGCGGAGACATCCTCCTAGAGATCCGTGATAGCGAACAGCACACCAGACTGAACAAGCTTGTGGCATTCGGAGAAACTCCTGTAACAGTCTCAGCACATCGTTCTATGAACACAGCACGCGGAGTCGTGTCTGACTCAGATCTTATCTACTTGTCTGAAGCCGAGCTCCTCGAAGGCTGGAAGGGCCAAAATGTTACGAACGTACAGCGCATAGTCATCCGACGGGAAAATAAAGAAATCCCTACAAAACACCTGATACTAACCTTCAATTCCAGCGACTTGCCACAAACCATAGAAACTGGGTACACAAAAACACCAGTCAGACCCTACATACCAAACCCTCGCCGATGCTTTCAGTGTCAAAGGTTCGGCCATGGCTCTCGAAGCTGCCGTGGTCGACCCACCTGCGCAAAATGCGGAGCTCAAGGCCACGACTCTGACAATTGCGACGCTGCACCTCACTGTGTGAACTGTGACGGTGCACACGCCGCATACTCCCGATCATGTCCAAACTGGAAAAAGGAAAAAGAAATTATCAGTCTAAAAGTCCGCGAGAACATCTCCTTCAGAGAAGCTCGCAAAAGGTGTTCGCCATTCCACACTAACACCTATGCTGATGCGGCGCGCAAGGGGGCAGCACCGCACCAGCCTCTGCCTCACCAACGACCCGCTAGCAGCGAGCCGTTGGCTATGGCACCCGCCCCCGTGGTGGCAGTAGCTAAGGCTGCTCCACCCACTCAGCCACAGAGCCTCGCGACTCCAGGGTCGTCGAGTCTCAAGACTTCGCCTCGTCAGGCGAGGTCTCCAACACGAACAAAAGGCCCGCGCCCGCGGGCATCCAGTGCCTCCCAGGAAGTAATGGAGACAACTCCGGCACTTCCTGGGCCGAAGGACCGGCGCGGCTTTCAGGACCGCGCCAGGAAAGCCAAAAAACCCGTAACGGGGCCCGATGACGGTCTTGCTACATAAGTACCAAGCTTTTTTAATCCGTACACACAGCACTATTTTATATCCAATATGAAGACAGAAATCTTACAGTGGAACGTGAGAGGTCTTCTGAGAAACCTCGATGACGTTCAGGAACTCATCCATAAGCATGCTCCAAAAGTGCTGTGTGTACAGGAAACCCACCTCAAATCAAAACACACAAACTTCCTTCGCCAATACACTGCCTTCCGTAAAGACCGCGATGATGCTCTGGTATTGTCTGGTGGAGTAGCGATAATAGTGGTAAAAATATAGCGTGTCAACAGCTACATCTACAAACCCCTCTCGAAGCAGTGGCTGTTAGAGCGGTACTTTTGAATAGGCTTCTTTCCATTTGCTCTATTTACATTCCCCCACACCATAAGCTTCAAAAACAGGAATTTCAATCTCTAATAGATCAGCTACCAGAACCATACATTATTCTTGGAGACTTCAATGCACACAGCACACTATGGGGTGACTCCCGATGCGATGCACGAGGTCGTTTGGTGGAGCAGTTTCTGTTCACCTCCGGCGCTTGTCTATTGAATAAAAAAGAACCTACATACTATAATCTGGGACATAAAACATATTCTTCTATAGATTTAAGCATTGTCTCTCCAACTCTTCTACCTGATCTGAAATGGCATGTAATTAAAAACCCGTACGGGAGCGACCACTTCCCGATAGCTCTGCAAACATCGGAATCCAATGAACATGCCCCTCAGTCCCCTCGATGGAAGGTGGACTCAGCGAACTGGGAGCAGTTCCTAAATGAAACTCTGTTAAAATGGGCTGAAATACGTGGTTTAAGTATAGACGGTGCTGTTGAGTACTTCACCGCATTTCTTATCGCTGCCGCATCTAGGTGTATCCCTAAAACAAATGGATCATCCTGCAAACGCCGTGTACCATGGTGGAACAACGAGTGCCGGAGCGCCCGTAAGAATCAAAACAAAGCATGGGGTTTGCTCCGCGATTCTCCTACTGCAGAAAATTTAGTCAACTTTAAACAAATAAAGTCTCAAGGAAGGAGAACGCGCCGACAGGCCAGAAGAGAGAGCTGGCAAGCATTTATATCAAGCATCAATTCCTATACAGACGAGGCAAAGGTGTGGAATAGAGTGAACAGAATAAGAGGCCGCCAACCACACTCATTACCATTGGTAAACACTGAAGGAGACACCTTAGAAGAGCAGGCAAATTTTCTGGGCGTACATTTTGAACATATATCTAGTTCGTCGAACTATTCAGAGACATTTCAAACATATAAAACGCGAAGAGAACAACTGCCAATAGAAAGAAAAGGTACAAACAGCGAAGCATATAACCGACCATTCGTCCTTGCAGAGCTTCAGGCATCTCTTAACTGTTGTAAAACATCTGCCTCCGGTTCTGACCGCATAGTATATGAAATGTTACAACATTTGCACCCAGAAACCCAGAAAACACTCCTTTGTCTTTACAACAGGATATGGTCTTCAGGCCTTATTCCGTCTGCTTGGAAAGAAGCTATTGTTATCCCCATCCTCAAAGAAGGAAAGAACCCTTCTTTGGCAAATAGTTGCAGGCCCATCATTGACGAGCTGTCTCTGCAAACTCTTTGAAAAAATGGTAAACCGGCGCCTTCTTCATTACCTTGAAAGTAACAATCTTTTAGACCCCCTCCAATGTGGTTTCAGGGAAGGTAGATCCACAACAGATCACCTTGTCCGCATAGAGGCGATCATACGGGATGCCTTTATACACAAGCAGTTTTTCTTGTCAGTGTTCTTAGACATGGAGAAGGCATACGACACCACGTGGCGTTTCGGCATTATTCGTGATCTCTCCGGCATGGGTGTCCGCGGCAACTTGCTAAACACTATTGAGAGTTATCTGTCCGACAGGACATTTCGCGTAAGAGTAGGTGATGCGCTGTCACGACCATTCACGCAGGAGACAGGTGTACCTCAGGGTGGTGTGCTGAGCTGCACTCTTTTTATCATAAAAATGAACTCCTTGGGCACTGTGATACCCCGCACAGTCTTTTACTCCGTCTACGTGGACGATGTGCAACTTGGTTTTAAGTCGTGCAATATCGCTATCTGCGAGAGGCAAGTGTAGCTTGCTCTGAACAAAGTATCCAAGTGGGCAGATGCGAACGGATTTAAGTTAAATCCCCCAAAAAGTACCTGTATTCTGTTCTCAAGGAAGAGGGGAGTATTACCAGACCCTAGCATAGAGATCAGTGGCGAACGACTATCAGTGAGCTCTGAGCATAAATTCCTTGGCATCATATTAGACTCAAAACTAACATTTATCGCGCACCTCAAACACATAAAAGCAAAATGTCTGAAAGCAATGAACGTTCTCAAACTTTTGGCGCGTACAGCGTGGGGCAGTGACAGACGATGCCTTCTGAGCTTGTATAAGAGTCTCGTAGGCTCACGCCTTGACTATGGAGCTGTAGTATACCAGCCTGCCTCACCCAGCTTCCTAAAAATGTTAGACCCCGTTCACAACCTTGGTATCCGCCTTGCAACCGGTGCCTTCAGAACTAGCCCAGTAGAGAGTCTTTACGTTGAATCGGATGAGTGGCCTCTCTATCTCCAGAGAACCTACTCCAGCCTCAAATACTTCCTGAAGGTAAATGCATACCCCCAACACCCATGTTATAAAGTCGTTAATGATACCACATGTACCACCCTCTATCAGAATCGCCGAACGGCCCGGGAGCCCTTCTCACTCCGTGTGAGGAGCCTCTGCCATCTCATGGATGTTGGCCTTCTAGAACATCGTCTCATGGCTCCTGCAAACGCGTTAGCACCGTGGCTCTGGCAAGTTCTTGATTGTGACACATCTTTTATTGAGGTGACGAAACATGCACCACAGGCACACATCACAATGCATTTTCTTGAACTTCAGAGTAAGTATTCCTGCTCGGAGTTCTACACAGATGCGTCAAGGTCACAAACTGGTGTATCTTATGCAGCTCTTGG
Source organism: Rhipicephalus sanguineus (assembly GCF_013339695.2). Lineage (NCBI taxonomy): Eukaryota > Metazoa > Arthropoda > Arachnida > Ixodida > Ixodidae > Rhipicephalus > Rhipicephalus sanguineus. Next base: position 101,533,211 of record NC_051179.1, on the reverse strand, counting down.
CACTAACTTCTCTGAATCGAACGTGATGGATGCGGAAACAACTATCTTCACTGCTGAAGCTTATGCAGTACTATCAGCTGTAAAGCACATCACTAAAACAAAAATAGAGAAGGCCGTAATCTTCACCGACTCCCTTAGTGTAGTCAAAGCTTTAAAGTGTCTCCGGAAAAGTAAAAATCCTGTAACAAATAATCTTTATGCCGCCCTGTGTACAGCATACATGTCAAACCAGAATGTCATAGTATGCTGGGTACCTGGACACAGAGGTATAAAAGGGAATGTCCTTGCCGATGAAACTGCGGGAATGGCGGTAACAAGAGCGAGCAACCACTCCTTTAGTCTCCCGGCAATAGACTTGAAATCATTTATAATGAAGAGGCTAAGGAATTACTGACAGCAACAATGGGACAAAGAAATACACAACAAACTACACACAATTAAGCCCCACATAGGTAACTGGCTACCAATGTCAAAAACACGGAGAACAGAAGTTATGTTTTGCCGCCTAAGGATCGGTCACACGTATAGCACACACAGTTACCTGCTGACCGACACTGAACCACCTACCTGCGAAAAATGCGGCAAGTCTCTCACTGTTCTTCATGTCCTCTTGGAATGCCATGAGCTGGAGACACACAGGAAAAAGTATTTTCCATTGCCATTTCGCCAGCATCTGCCGTTACATCCTGCAATGTTCATCGGGAATGAGCCGTGTTTCAAAACAGAGTCACTTTTAGCATTTCTCAATGAACTTAAATTTTTTCGAGTCATCTACGCAGGAGACAGCAGCGCGACCTCCTGAGAGAGGTTGTTGCTGCAGCAGTTTTAAAGGGAAGCGCCTACCTCCTAGCCCTTGCGCGCAAGGACCTAGCTGAGGTATCGGTGCCACGTGCATAATTTTATGAACCCCATTATGACTATCTGCCATACAGCCCATAATCATCGACCACCTCACGCGCCATTGTCATATTTTTAATCTCTATATCTTCTAAGCTTGGATAAAGCTATTTATTTTAGGCCACTTTACAGCCCCCTTACATAACCCATCGTACTCCATTTGTCATAGCGCTGGCGCTCTTTGGCCACACTTGGCCCTTGCGCCAATAAACACCATCATCAATCAAATCAATTAGCTCCCCCACCAAAAAAGCGGCAGCAACTGTCAGCTTTTTTTTTTTTTCACAGCTGCGCCCATACAAGGCCCCGCGACGTGACAGGCCGCACTCCGTGCGTGCGTTCCATGAAGCGGCCGTGACCAGACTAGCATACGAATAATTTTTTTCCCATTCACCACTAATCACTGCCCTTCCTTTCCTTCGTTTTCCACTTTCTCTCAGTGGAAGAGGAAAGTTACAGTGAGGCGTGGCATGCCTGAAGTACGTTTTGAGAAGCCTTGGTGACGATCCTGCACCTTCACTGGAATGTGGAGAGGTGAACACGCTTAGAGCGAGAAAAGCAGTCAGGGAAAGAGAAGTTTTACAAGTGTTTGCTAAGTGGGCGCCAGGGGCAACACCGTCTACGACGGAGTTGCTTTGTCGGCGCTTTCGTGAACCGGGAGACAGCGTGAACCGGGAGACAGCGTGAAATCAAAACGGGGAGTGAGTGGCCTCCGAAGTTATCCACCACGCACCGGTAAAAAAAAATCTCGTGGGCCTGGTATTTTTCGGGATAATTTGCACTTCATGCCAGGTGCCCCTCAGTTCGCACCTGTCGCCGCCCTGTGCAACGTTTATAGAAGCTGTTTGGCCCTGTGACCCCCCCCCCCCCCGCCCCGAAACAGGGCGCGCGTCATGTCACCACCACAGCGCTTGCACAGGCTAGTCTCCCGAAAAAAAGTTATCGTTGTCCCGTCATTCAACCGGCGTCACGTGCAATAGTCGAAGACACATACACTGCCAAACAGCCGTCGCCTCCCCGCGAGGTAAAAGCAGGCTTCCAGGTAATGTCCTATAAGTCTCAAAAAATAGGAGGAGGCAAGGTCAAGTTCTTTGTGTACTTCAAAAACTCCTGCAGTCACCTGAGTACAAGGCGAGCAACCAAGCGATTCCTGGAATCCTGGAATCCTCGGCACAATAGCCTAGCCTGCTGGCTACGAATTCATGATGTACAGTGCAACATGCTTTCTTCCTTTCTCTCTTTCCCTCTCGTTATTTTTTTTTCAGCAGCACCATGAGGTTACATTGTGCCAGGGTGGCTGTGATGGAATTCTAGCCACCCTGGCACCCCATTCTAGCCACCCTAATTCCCACTCTAGCCACCCCATTCTTAGGCACCCTATTATGCCACCCTATTCTAGCCACCCCATTCTAGCCACCGTAATTTTCATTCTAGGCACCCTAATCCCATTCTAGCCACCCAAATTGTGCATTGAAAACGTGATGACTAGATTTAGCCACTGGGCTAAACACTGAAGTCTGGAGAGATAACACATCCGTGTTTTGGCGGCTTAGTAGTGTTTAGAGGCGCGCCACTTTTGACGAACGTCGGAACTAACGTGAAACAACATGATGTTTTTTTTTTTTTCACAGATTGCGCCACCACCGAAAAATGTTTTTGAAAATCTTTTGTTTCAAGCACTGCTCCGTAAAGTTAGTGAGTACTAGTAATTACAAGACACTACACGGTCCTGCTAATGTGCATTACTTGTTGTGAATTAGCCTGTAAAAGAAAAAAAGTAAATTTGTACGAACCTGGCAAGCAGAAAATTGAGCTAAATCCACTACTGTCCTACAGTTTTTCCAACTAACTTAGGACAATTTTCTCTTCATAGAAACCCAGAGAAAGGCGTGCTACTCGAATATTGAAGATTTCAGAGCTTCAGCTTGGATAGTTTTGTCCCTTCGTCGATAATGCCTGACCAAGTAGAGCCATAAATTGCCGAATCGAAGTAGTAATAATTCGTGAACTGTTCATCAGAACACAAAACAACTTCGCGCAGACATAATGTACATTGTAGCCTGCAAAAACTCATTCAATATTGTTGTTCTACACACAACAGAAAAACATTTATTTACTTAAACTTTCATCGTGTTGCCCATTTTTATTGGAGCCTGCATCAATTTTCAATTGCTTTACTGGCAATACCTCTTCATAGAAACCTTGAATAACGCTTTGTTGAAAGGCTCAGCAAATTTGATTTCGTAATGTTGAACAGTTCTGCCGCACTAGCAGTACAACGGACGCTTGTGCAGCAAAAACGCTGTTTTTTGCTCACGCTGTTTTCATTGCCATGAAACTCCAGACTAGGCAACAATACTAGCTGTCATTAGAAAGCGGACAACGTAAACTTTCTTATGCAATTCAACTCATATTCATCCATTGAGCAGAGCAAGCACAGTGCGCCAGTAAAGAATGACTAAAATGTCGAGCGCTTGCCACTGGAGTGGGACCGCCACCTTAAGGCTTTCGCCTTAATAACAGTGTTACGGCATGCGGGAACTCTAACGTTGGGTTTTTGGTCACTGAGAGAAGAAGCGTGGCAATTGGCCCAAAAGGCTGACTCATTCCAGCTAACCATGGTCGTGCAGTGACGCATCTAGTGTATATTGAAGTGGGGCATGCCGGTCGTGGCAACAGCTAATGTGGCATGCATCTAAAACCACGCAACGGACGCTATCAAAACCTTATTCTAGTCGGGAAATATTTCCTGTTGGCCAGAACCTTCGGTTCGTGGCCGGTCAAAATCAGCCTTTTCCAGTGTTAGTAACCTTTATCTGTTTATGCTTTCTTCTCCTATTTTGTGTTCTGGTTCGTTTCTTTTCGCGCTGCTACACCATAAACTATTACCAACTGGCCCAACTTACCACGCTTCTGCTTTATCCCAAGTTGCCCACTGCGCGCTAGTGCGCGTCACGCCACGTTTCACATGGGTCGGGCATACAGGAGCAAGCGTTTAAACGCAATAACTTGCCGTACAAGGGCAACAGCTTATCAGCTGTGTCATATGTCTGACTCTAGGAGGCAATGAAAAGCTGGCTAGACTTGTAATATGACACAAGCATATATATAATGATCGGCAAGCGCACCCAAATGACACCCGGCTGTCAGGGAACGGTCCACTTCGTAAACAACGTTCAACGCGACTTTAGAGATTTAGCTTTCGTTTCACTATTAACGCGATAGCGTTAGAGAGCTCGTTTCGCAGAAATTCCGCCGTCGGCATCGGTGACGGCGTCGTTTGTAAGCGAAATATCGTCCGTGACCGAAAAATCGAAAAAGATGCAAATAAAACAAACAATAAAAATATTCGGTCCCATTCAGGATCGAACCCGGGCCGTTTGCGTGGCAAGCAGGTGTGCTACCACAAAGCCACGATGTTACTTGCTACTGTTTCGAAAAAAAAAGAACACTGCATAAATGCCATGTAGTGGAAGGAGTCTCCTTAAGGCATTTTGTTCGGCCGGTGTTACGACGAAAATGAGCCGATTCGGCGATTTGTAAGCGCATTGGCGAGGTCATCAAACTACGTTTATTGCGCGACACCATGTTTCGAAAAAAGCCGGGATAGTGCACCCATCGCCGCTAAAACACACACAAACTTGCAAACAGCTCCAAAAATGGACAGCTATGTCCATCCAGCGGAAAACGTATCAAGCAAACGGGAAACATTAGATAATGTGCTGCCATCTGTGAGGCATTGTGAGGAACATGTCTCGACTCTAGCACAGGGAAGTGCTTTACATCGAAAACCTGTACCGTTACTATAGCGCGCGTGTGTGTAACAACACACATTAATAAGTATGCACTTAGTGGTTGAAGTGCGCACTAGGGGCCGGATTTCGCTATCGCGTTCAACTCTTAAAGGCGAAGCTTAAGGGCCCCCCATTTTTTATAGTTTTTTTCTCTATGTTTATAGCTACATGGTAATGTAGCTACAAAGCATGCAGATGCCGTGTCTTAACTGTTTTACCTTTTTGAAGTCAAACACGCGCAAGTGCAATCATTTACTGAGACTTCCAAAGAATACACGCTTGTACTGAAGCGACAGGTGCAGTTCACGAATGCCTCCCTGTGGACATGCATTCCACTGCGCTCAATAAAGAAACACAGATGGATGAATACAAAGCTGCAAAATAGTCTATCTCGGGTCCTAAGGGGCCTCTGAAACAAGCGCTAGAACCATCTCGGGCAAGTCAATTGGCCTCTAAAAAAAGGCGCTAGAACACGATTGGATGGAATAATACAGTACTATGTATTAGTATATTTTTCCATCTTTTTTAAGCATTATTCCGTGAACCAGAGCAGTGAGTGGTTCGGTGTGCACAGTGACGAAACTTATCGAGAAAGCTGCCTTCGGCGGTCGCGCCCACGAAGCAAAATGTGCGCCCTATAGGGCTTAAATGACATATCAAGGGTGTAATTACACGGCCCAAATCCTTTAATGCACGCATATTAAGCAGAAACACTGACCTCTTACGTTGAAAATCGGTAAACACTGCAGACCGCATTGCGAACGAATCAACAACATGCCTCACACACGCGCCAAAAAAAAAAAAAAAGATGTGACGTCATGGGTTACAGCGGACGTGACGTCAGGTGGCAGCAACGGTTTTGGGCGTAGGAGACACTCCCTTTTGAGTCTCCTGGCGAGATTCCCCCTCAAGAACTATGCGCAGCACTGTAGCGACGCCCACATGGCAGATTTGGGCCTAGAGTTTTTTAAAAGCATGTCGCATTGTGTGCCAGCAGCCGAGCGTAAGGAAAACCCGTGTAACCGTAGCAATCCCCAATGGCCTGAACAAGGCAAGAACAGTGCGCACTTTACGAGGACGGACAGATGGAACACGGCACAGGCGCCGACAACGTAACTTTTCAAGCTTTATGCGTTCACACTGTCTCTTGGCTATGTTCTTTGCCTTGCTTAAGCATACGTTGCTGCATTTATCGAAGGAAGAACCGATGGCTTCCATGGCCTTGGACAGGTACTCGCCTTAGGGTAGGACCGCAAAGCCTCCTTCCTTGTCCGCAGGAGGAAATGAAAAGTCTTTATCTTTGAGGTAGGTCACGTTCTTTTGCAAGGGAAGTTTCATGCCAGCCGACTTGCGACGAGACAACACGTCCACTCTCGGAAGCACAACGTTGCACTTCTTGAGGCCCGTGTACATAGGTTTAGGTGCACGTTAAAGAACCCCAGGTGGTCGAAATTTCCGGAGCCCTCCACTACGGCGTCTCTCATAATCATATCGTAGTTTTGGGACGTTAGACCCCAGATATTATTATTATTAACGTTGCACTTCAGCTTCAGGAGCGTCTCGGGAGACTTGCCAAAGCAAGCTTCTTATTCCAGGAACCGGAAAAGTGTATTTCCGTTTCCTGTTTGAACCGCGCGATTTCCTTTCGCCTTGTTGCATTTACTACGCCGCAGCTACGCGTATTTTCGTTCTACAGTGGAAGGTACAGGTCCTGTTTCCTAAAGGGCACGTAGATGTTCTTTGCTGGCAGCATAGAATTCGTTACAGTATTATTGCGATAACGATTATATGGGCACTCTCGGCGGGTTTTTTGCCGTCGCCGTCTTGTTTCGTATAAAGTCGAAATCGATTATACCTCCCCCCCCCCCTCGTATCGTATGTTCTACGTGCGAGTAAATGCCGCGAATGCTGGCAACGAACGCGGCTGAACCATAGATGAAACGAGCCGGTCATCGCCGTCGCGCGGAGGGCGCATGCGATGACATAGTCCCGCGTGCGAGGCCTGCCGTGGATTGTTCAACAGAGGAAACGCCCCGCCCGACATGAAGGGATGCTGCTTGCCTTATTTGTAGCTGGCACCATATAGAAAGCCTGGTACTTGAAAAAGGTGGTTCCACTAATGGCTTGCACATTGATGGACTGCAGGAACCGCAATGTTTGCGACACTGCGTAGCCTGAGAACAGTATTGCTGCTGCCAATAAAACGCTGGCTCGTGGCCAATCCACGGCTGGCTCTGCCATGACGCAACATGCCCGCAGTTGTTGCAGCTGCTCTTGACTGTGAGCATTGAGCCAAGAACAGAACATTTGGGCATATCGCGTATGGCAGAAATTAGATGCCACAAGAATGAGTTTCCTCAAGCAACTTTCGAACACCAGAAGCTTCCGCTCCTGACGAAAGGATGGGACCGTGTTTTCGTTTTCTGTATGGGTGCCCAAGGCCAGGGGCGGTGGTACTGCAGCTGCGGCTGTTGGGTCCTCGTCATTGTGAGGCGCCAGTTCAACAAGTTCCATACACCCACTTACAATAGTTATGATGATGATTACATAAAAACAATATACGGAACGCTCTTGCGTTCACTGTGTGCAAATGTTTTCATTCTCAGCTTTGCAGACTAAAGCACTTTTACGTCCAAAAAGGGATGACCGTGCATTGTCACATTCCTCTCAGTACAAAGTTATACAGCACGAAATATGAAGGCACAAGAAAACGCGCACACACAGGACTGGCGCTGAACTACCAACAGTTGGTAGTTCAGCACTGGTCCTATGTGTGTGCGAGTTTTTACAGCGAAAGCTGTTATGAGATCATTGCACCGGCCGTTTTTGGCGCCGTAGTTGTCCGCCGCCGCCGGTGTCCGTAACCAGTATCGCTCGAAATAAGAAAAAAACTAAATAACAAAAAAATTCCAGGATGGAACGAGGTTCGAACCTGGGCCCTCTGCGTGGGAGCCCAGTATTCAACCTCTGAGCCATGCCGGTGCTTGAAGCTGCTTTGCATAAAGGTCCTATACAAGCTTCATGTCGGGAAGGAACCACATTAGCATATGCAATATAGCGTGGTAGAAGAGTAAAATAACCACCAAGCGTCGCACAACGCGAATTCTGTAACCAGGCGTCACACAATGCCAATTGCGCAACGAGTAGGTTGTTGAATGCTTCCAACCCATTACAAAGGGTTCTGCCATAATTCTTGGTCGTCATCAGGCACAGCATCAACAAAGTGCGCATAATGCCTTACATGCGTTTAGTAGGTGCCACGGCTCTGCGTAGAATGATGAAAAATGGCACAGTGCCTGCTGCCCTACTTCTCAAAAATTACAATGATTTATAGCGTAGTGGGTTCCTCGCAAGTGCCCTTGTATTGGTTGCCAAGTAAGCCCATAAGCGCATGATCCATTTCCTCCGGGTCTCAGTAAAATTACAATGATTTAGAGCGTAGTGGGTTCCTCGCAAGTGCACTTGTATTGGTTGCCAAGGAAGCCCATAAGCGCCTGATCCATTTCCTCGGGGTGTCAGTAAAATTACAATTATTTATAGCGTAGTGGGTTCCTCGCAAGTGCACTTGTATTGGTTGCCAACGAAGCCCATAAGCGCATGATCTATTTCCTCGGGGTCTCAGTAAAGTTCTTCGCCCCCCCCCCCGTCTCTCTCCCACGTCAACGTATGTTATACAGCATTACGGGAGAGGGAAATAACGACCGGGCGTCACCCAGTGCAAAGTACATAACTGGTGGGCCGTTTAAAGCTTCCAACCCATTACAAAGGGCTGAGCCATAATTCTTCATCGTCATCAGTCGTCGCGTCAACAAAGTGCACAAAATGCCTTACAGACGTGTAGCTGGTGCCTCGCTCCTCCGCAGAATGACGAATAATGGCTTAGTAGGCGCTTACCAACTTCACAAAAATTGTGATTTATGGCGTAGTGGGTGCCTTGCTAGTGTACTTGTATTACTGGCCCCAAGAGAGCTTACAATGGGCTCTAGAAACGCCGCTCTTCCAGCTTTCGCTGTGACTGTGCTGCGGTTTCAGCGCAGGCCTGGCGTTTTTTTGTGTCTACATATTTCATGCTGCTTAATCCTGCAGATGTCGCACCAACTTTCCCAAACCAAATCACTCCGCTCTGTACGGTCTGTGATCGGCAGCATTAAAAATTGTAGTCTAGAACGCAAAGGCAACGTTTCCATATAGTTTGCTTTGCAAACGAGTCCTCGAAGGATTCAAGAGGTGGTTTATATGTTTGATCACCAGCAGCTTCAGAGAACTTGCAATCCATCTCATCCACATATAATGTTGGTGTAGAGCAACGGTATTGTCAAAGAATTGTGGCAGCACAGGCGAAGGAGGTACATCTGCACGTTCTGGTGCTCCTACGAAGATGTCATCGGTAGAAGTTGCAGTGTGCGTGCCTTTGAACGGCAGCATACGTGCACTGAAGTGCACCTGCGGGGCTGTTAGATTTCACTACATTAATTCACTATTGCAAACATACCTTGTTTTCGTAAAACCTACTGCACACAGTAATAAATATGCACGCTGCAAAACTGTAGCTCCTTACATAATTGAAAACCCTCTTTCCAAATTGTAGTGACAAACACTTCACATGAACAGTAACAAACACGTCACGTGTACGCAAGAAAGAGAACCTTATAGTAGTTATTATGTTGCTGTGACAAAGCAGTCATACTTACCAACATTATTTTGAAGATTCCATAATATCTGCACACCTATTGTGCGTTGTTCTGGCACTGTGTTTAAATTTAACACAATACAGGAGGGCTCTGTTAAGCTGCCGCCGTTTTCTGCGTTCCCACAGTAGGCACAGTCTGACTCCATGCGCATTCAACGGCACAGCCTTCAAAGAATGCATTCTTGTGAGGCACCACTTATTCGTTGCTAATGTCAATACTGTAGTAGGTGTTACATTGAACAAGGGAGCGAGCAGCCTTCATCATACATTACAGAAATTATGCAGGATATAAACTTTGTGTCCCCGTGAAATACACTATATTTAATAAGCATCATCGCCTTATTTCTGCTTATTTTCAGTTTAGTGTAGGAGTAGTTAATTTCTGTAAAATTTTTGATAAATCCATTGTCTGTCCATGAGCATTGTAGCGGATGCATAAAACTTTGAAAGCTGTGCATGATGAAAATACGGGGACAACAATTATAGTATAGAAGGAATGCGCCAACGTCAGCTCTTATGAAACTATGTTTGCATTTGTATGTGCGCACAGGAAGGAGGGAAGAATTTCGCTTTTGGTGAACTAAATCTGGAATAATGTATGCACTATATAACCATAAATAATGTTTCAATGGCTTTGCCAATTGAAACGGCACTAATTTTTAAAGAGCCCAGGAAGCTAATAGTTTATACCTGGTATTATAAAAAACAAAAAAAAAACCTCAATTCACAATACTCACTGGCTGTGAATGGTGATCTGCTTCAATTGTGCCAGCACCCAATGCTGCAGCTGGCGTTGGCTTGGCCTGCGATTTCTGCAGTCACGAATGAGTATACGACATACAAATGAAATCTAGAACAAGCTGGACACTTCTCTTTAGCGTTCAGTTGACGGTTTTGTTTGTCACCGTCAATATCTCGCTGCCATTTATAGCATTGCGCATCAATCCCCAGCAGCTTATATAAAGTAGGTTTATAATATAAGAATGGAGTGCAATGCATCTTTTAAAAATTTTCGAGCCGAGTGGCGGCTGCTCGGCAGCGCGAATGCGGAAGAAGAAAAGAGAAACATGCAAAAAGAGCTTCGCAACATGACTCCACGTAGCTCAGCATCGGTGCACCATTGTGTAAAAAAAACAAAACAAAAAACAAACAAACAGACGCATGTTTTCTAGCAATGTAGTTAGTTGCATACGCTACATGCTGCACCGCCTAACTTGAAAGCTGCCCCGCAGGGGCGTCTGTGGAAACAGGCGTTTGGTGTGTAGCGACACCACGGACCCGAGCTAACGGGGGGCTTCGACCCCTCCCACGCCTAGCCGTGCGTGGCTGTGCCGTGTCCGGGGAAAAGGGGATCCTGGGGGTTGAGCCGACGCCGGGTGTTTGGACCTTTAAGGCCCCCTGGAAGAGGCAACACACCCCTTTGGCCCCGGCTTCACGTAGACGGCACCCCTGGGCTTACCCACCCAGGGGAAATCGGCGGTCGCCTTTTCCTATCCCCCTCTCCGATCTTTCACTTTCCATCTTCTTTCCTCGCTGTCCTGTCTTCTAATCTCTTCGTTTACTTCACCATTTTCGTAGGCGGCTCGGGTTAACCATGTATATGTGTCCTCTCTTGGACATAATATATTAGGTTATAGCGGCATTGTACGGCTGGCGTCTGCAGCCTTATATGTTAAGTGCTGCAGCGTCCCCTAGTTGGACTCCATGGTGGGTGGCCGCCACTGCTGCCGAAATACAAATACTTACTATGGAAACACCTGCATTTCCACGTCTACTCGATCGTTACCCTCAAAAGAGGGTACGCACCGACGAACTAACCTCCTTTTGCCGACCTCGAACAACCTATCCGAAATTCCACGTCATACACAGTGAAAATTCAGAGAAGCAAGCCAGATCCATTTCCCCGTTTGTCGTAGCAAGGTCATTGACTGAAGTCTTTGGACCGGGCTATAAGGTGACCAAAATGGCCAGTGGAGACCTTCTGCTGGAGCTGCCGGAAAGACAACAATATGAAAAGCTTGGCAGCCTTGTCACATTCGGCAACATTCCAATATCTGTCTCCCAACATAGATCAATGAACAGCTCACGTGGAGTCGTGTCAGAAACAGACCTCCTTGAATTGTCCGAAGAAGAACTGTTAGAAGGATGGAAAGATCAAAACGTGACCAGTGTAAAACGTATCACCATGAGACGTGATAACAAAGAAATTCCCACCAAACATCTAGTACTAACTTTTGCATCAAGCACTCTACCACAAGCCATTGAAACTGGGTACATCAAACTAGCCGTCCGTCCGTACATACCAAATCCAAGGCGATGTTTCAAATGCCAGCGATTCGGCCACGGTTCGCAGAACTGCCGTGGTCAGCAAACATGCGCAAGATGTGGAGGACAAGGCCACCCCTCTGACAACTGCACGAGCACACTTCACTGCGTCAATTGTGACGGTGACCATGCAGCCTACTCGCGGTCCTGTCCGAACTGGAAAAAAGAAAAGGACATTATCACTCTCAAAGTCAAAGAAAACATCTCATTTAAGGAAGCCCGTAAAAGGTGCTCGCCTTTTCACACTACACCCTACGCTGATGCGGCGCGCCGGGGGGCAATGTCGCACCGGCCTCCGCTACTCCTTCGGCCTGCGCAGGGCGCGCCGTTGGCTGTGGTGCCTGCCCCCAAGGCGGCAGTAGCTCCGACTACTCCGCCAACTCGCGAACAGGGACCGGCGACCTCAGGGTTGTCGGATCTCAAGGCCTCGTCTCACCAGGCGAGGCCCGCAACCCGAACTGCCAGCTCGCGCGTGCGGGCATCCAGTGCCTCGCAAGAGGCAATGGAGACGACGTCGGCACCCCTGGTGCCGAAAGACCGGCGTAGCTCCCTGGAGCGCGCTAAGAAAATCAAACAACCGATAACGGGGCCGAACGACGGCCCTGCTACTTAAGTTCTAACTTTCCGCCTAAACGTGAGCCACTTCATTTTCGTACACACAGCACTATCTTACTTCCAATATAGAAACACAAATCATACAATGGAACGTCAGAGGACTCCTTAGAAATCTCGACGATATCCAAGAACTATTACACAAGCATACACCAAAAGTGCTGTGTGTACAAGAAACACACTTAAAATCAAAACACACCAACTTTCTACGCAGTCACATTATTTTCAGAAAGGACCGGGATGACGCCGTGGCATCATCCGGTGGTGTAGCTGTTATAGTTAATCAGGGAGTAGCGTGCACACATTTACCACTCCAAACATCCCCGGAGGCAGTGGCTGTTCGAGCGGTTCTGTTGAACAAACTCGTCACCATTTGCTCTCTATACATACCTCCACACTACTACCTTCAAAAACATGAATTTCAGTCCTTGATAGATGAACTTCCGGAACCTTATCTGGTACTTGGCGACTTTAATGCACATAGTGGCCTACGGGGTGACTCTCGCTGCGACGCACGAGGTCGTCTCATTGAACAGTTCCTTTTCTCTTCCGGAGCGTGTCTCTTCAATCAAAAACAGCCAACATATTAAAGCCTCGCCAACAATACCTATTCGTCCATAGATCTCAGCATTACATCCCCATCGCTTCTACCCTTACTCAATTGGAAAGTTATTATTAATCCTTACGGAAGTGACCACTTCCCGATAGTTCTGAGTGCACCAATAAATAATGAATGTATTCCACAGGTTCCCAAATGGAACCTTGACAAAGCCGATTGGGAACAGTTTTGTAAAATGGCTCTCTTGAGCTGGACCGACATGTGTGCTTTAAGTATAGATGAAGCTGTAGAATACTTTACTACTTTTTTGATTGATGCTGCAATTAAGTGTATCCCACAAACATCTGGACTGCCCGGCAAAAGACGTGTGCCGTGGTGGAACACTGAGTGCAGAAATGCGCGCAAAAAACAAAATAAAGCATGGAGGCTGCTTCGGGACTCTCCCACAGCCGAGAATCTAGACAATTTCAAGAACATAAAGTCCCAAGGCAGGAGAACGCGCCGACAGGCAAGAAGGGAAAGTTGGCAGAAGTTTTTATCGGGCATTAATTCATATACACAGGAGGCCAAAGTCTGGAACATGGTTAGCAGGGTAGCAGGCAGACAAGCACATTCACTTCCTCTAGTAAACACACAAGGCGACAGCTTGGAAGATCAGGCGAACTTCCTAGGTGCACACTTCGAACAGGTGTCGAGCTCGTCACACTACACGGAAGCTTTCCAACGACACAAAACAAAAATCGAAAAACAGAAACTAGAGCGCAAATCCACAAAACACGCGGAAGCATACAATGAACTCTTCGGTTTAGCTGAGCTACAGGCATCGCTGAACTCATGCAATAAATCCGCCCCAGGTTCCGACCGTGTTGTATATGAAATGTTGAAACACGTGCCTTCTGAAACCCAAAAAACCCTCCTTTCCCTGTACAATGCTGTTTGGTTTTCCGGCGAGATTCCCTCGGCCTGGAAAGAAGCCATCATAATTCCGATTCTGAAGCAGGGTAAGGACCCATCCTCAGTTTCCAGTTACAGGCCAATAGCCCTAACAAGTTGTCTGTGCAAGGTTTTTGAAAAAATGATTAATCGGCGACTCCTACATTTCCTCGAAGCCAGCAACTCACTTGACCAATACCAGTGCGGTTTTCGAGAGGGTAGATCTACCTCTGACCATCTTGTACGTATCGAGGCCCAAATTCGCGACGCATTTGTCCACAAGCAATTCTTCCTTTCGGTGTTCCTCGATATAGAAAAGGCTTACGACACCACATGGCGCTTTGGAATATTAAGAGACCTATCCCACTTAGGTGTACGAGGTAGGATGCTGACTATAATTGAAAGCTACCTGTCCAATCGAACATTCCGTGTTCGAGTAGGCAACGTCTTGTCCCGAACATTTGTCCAAGAAACAGGAGTGCCGCAAGGTGGCGTACTGAGCTGTACACTTTTTATTATCAAAATGAACTCCTTGCGTCTGTGCATCCCGCGTAACATGTTTTATTGCACATATGTCGATGACGTGCAAATCGGATTTAAATCTTGCAATCTTACAATGTGCGAGCGGCAGGTTCAACTTGGTTTGAACAAGGTAACTAAATGGGCAGACGAGAACGGGTTCAGCCTCAACCCGCAAAAAAGCACTTGCGTCTTATTCTCAAGAAAGAGAGGCGTCCATCCTGACCCGGACATTGACCCGCACGGCGAGCGGCTACCTGTCAAAACGGAGCATAAATTCCTTGGTGTAATTTTAGACGCGAAACTTACCTTCATATCACACATAAAGTATATAAAGAACAAGTGCATAAAAACCATGAACATTCTAAAGGTATTGTCCCGCACTACGTGGGGTAGTGACAAGAAGTGCCTGGTGAATCTCCATAAAAGCCTCATACGCACGCGTCTAGATTATGGGGCGATAATTTATCAGTCTGCGACACCAAGCGCGTTGAAGATGCTTGACTCTGTCCACCACTCGGGCATTCGTCTTTCTACGGGTGCTTTTCGCACCAGCCCCCTGGAAAGCCTCTACGTCGAATCAAACGAGTGGTCGCTCCACCTGCAGCGATCTTACATGTCCTTTTTATATTATCTCAAAGTGAACGCAGACAAGGAACACCCCTCACACTCCACAATTAATGATTTATCTAGTTCTGCCCTTTTTGACCACCGTCCTTCGGTGAGACAGCCCTACTCGCTTCGCGTGAGGGGCTCAGCTGAAGAAACGGGTGTGCCACTTTTCGAACACTGCCTAATGGCTCCCGCTCCACAACTACCGCCGTGGCGGTGGCAACTTGTAGATTGCGATGTATCTTTCGTGGAAGTAACAAAACACGCTCCTATTGCCCATATCCGTACATACTTCCTCGAACTACAGCACAAATACACTTGTCCAGAGTTCTTTACAGACGCCTCAAAGTCCAATACTTCTGTGTCTTACGCAGCCGTTGGTCCATCCTTTTCCCACTCTGGCATTCTGCACCCCAATTCAAGTATCTTCACAGCAGAAGCTTACGCGATACTTGTAGCCGTTAAACACATTAAGGAATTAAAATTAATACGTGCAGTCATATACACGGATTCTCTGAGCGTCGTAAAAGCATTGAAAACTTTGAAAAAACATAAAAACCCTGTCCTTGTGTCGCTTTACTCCCTTTTATGCACGCTACACACACTCAAACAACATGTTGTAGTGTGCTGGGTGCCAGGGCACCGCGAGATCGGGGGAAATGTTTTGGCGGACCAACTAGCTGCCTCTGCCCACGACAATGTTGCCACCAATACATCAAATAGTGTCCCTGCACTAGACCTTAAACCCTTCCTAAAGCAAAAGCTCAGGGCTTATTGGCAGCGCTCGTGGGACAGACAAACTCAAAACAAGCTACATCTTATTAAGCCGAATCTTGGAATTTGGCCACCAGTATCCAAGTCACGGCACACACAAGTAACACTTACGAGGCTACAAAGAGGACACACCCACAGTACACATGCATACCTCTTGTCCGGTGGTGATCCACCTGTGTGTGATAGATGCGGTGAGCCACTCACTGTACTACACGTTCAGGAGAGTTGCTTGTTGGGCAAGTTGGTACATACTTAGTTAACTGAAAGAAGCCACAAAACGTCGAAAACGGAAAAGCAGAGCGGCAGAAAACAGAGACAGAGCACAGAGACGTGGCACTAACAACTGGCGTTTATTTCGGAAAAACCTTCCCCCCCAGACCGTATGACGCATGCGTGGATGACAAACAACAACCAAACAACCCAAAAGCCAAAAAGCACAAACAGCTAATCTAAGCAGATCACCTCTGTGCTAGAAACAAAAATTCTTTCCTAGTAAGATAAACCGAAGCCGCGCTAACGCATTTGTCTGGTCCAAGTTTCCATATATGAATGCCTCAATGATCTCCCGTTCTCGCTGCGTCTTAGCCTTACCTAAAATTGTCACCTTATCAAACAGAGGCGAACAACCACACAACTTGCAGTGCAGCGGCAGGTTACCACCGGTGCCCGTGGGTAGAAGATTTTCATGCTCCCTCAACCTAACATTGACACATCGACCCGACTGTCCAACGTAAAACTTGTCACAACTTAAAGGGATGCAATACACTACACATGTGCAACACGTACGGTATTTTTTGGCATGTTTTATGTCACAAATCCTGCTCCTCGTGCCACGCTGCACAACCTTCTTACATAGACTCGCGAGTTTGCAGGGTGCAGAACAAACCAGTTTTACATCGCTCCTGCCCGCGACCTTCTTCAGTCCATGTGAAATGCCATGAACATACGGCATGACCACAAGGGCCCTCTTTTCTTGATCACCTCCATCACTTCTGTGTTCTCCAACACCACCATCACTCCTGTGTTTTGCCTTGAGGCGCTGAAACCCATACTCAGCAACAGAGGTTATTAACGACTTCGGGTAGCCAGCCAACAGAAGTCTATTTTGCTGCTCAGCAATGCTCTCTTGCATATTATGAATGCAACTCTTAGTAACCGCATTTGTCAGACAAAGATTGGCAATTTTAGGTAAGGCTAAGACGCAGCGAGAACGGGAGATCATTGAGGCATTCAATATATGGAAACTTGGACCAGACAAATGCGTTAGCGCGGCTTCGGTTTATCTTACTAGGAAAGAATTTTTGTTTCTAGCACAGAGGTGATCTGCTTAGATTAGCTGTTTGTGCTTTTTGGCTTTTGGGTTGTTTGGTTGTTGTTTGTCATCCACGCATGCGTCATACGGTCTGGGGGGGAAGGTTTTTCCGAAATAAACGCCAGTTGTTAGTGCCACGTCTCTGTGCTCTGTCTCTGTTTTCTGCCGCTCTGCTTTTTCCGTTTTCGACGTTTTGTGGCTTCTTTCAGTTAACTGTACTACACATTTTAATACAATGCAAGGAATTAGATGCTATAAGAAGAAAACATTTTCCGTTTCCCTACCGGCATCAAATACCATTGCATCCATCCATGTTCATAGGTAGGGAACCGCTTTTTAAATAAGAATCATTGTTCGCGTTTTTAAGAGATGTAGTTTTCACGTCATCTTCTCTGGCAACCCGTAGCACGACCTCTGAGAAGAGGTTGATGCTGCGGTGACTACATTAAAACAGCACGTGCCTCGCGGCCCTTGGACACAAGGGCTGTTGCCGAGGCATTCGTGCTCTGGCCATTTCTTATAGTCCCATTATCACAACCCCTTGCCATTCATTCTCACTGCATACATCACGTCACTCTCATAATTTTAATACCTATATGTTTTACCCGCCCTAGGGCGTGGAATTTTAGGCCCCTATACAGCCGCGTAACAACATCATAGCTCACATCTCTTTCATAGCATTGTTATTTTTTTGACATTTTTCATGGCGCTCTTTGGCCAAGCATGGCCCTTGCGCCATTAAATCCCACATATCATCATCATAACTTGAAAGCTGCATGTGATCGCACGGCAGAGAGAAAGAAGCGAGAGGAAGAAAAAAAAAAGATAGAAAGAGCGAGAAAGAAATAAATAGAAAGAAGCAGTGATAGAAAGAGAGAGAAATGGAAAATTGGAAAGAAATAGCAACAAGGAAGGCCGCCCAGCTCCGCTCTTCCTTCAGGCTTGGCAGCACTAGTACGAAGCTGCCTTAATTTTTTTTATTCTTCAGTTAATTATTATTCTCACAATCAATCCGCCACCTACTTTCTTATATTATAGCCAACGTTTCGTTAACAAAAATTCTGCTCTACGTTTAAAATATTTCATTTTTAATACCTGATCGCAGGCCAATCCACCTGGGTGGGTGCGAGCCAACAGTCTTGGGATCTTCATCTACGTTTCGTTAGACAACTTAGTGTCTTTTTTTATTTACTACCCCGCATATTTGCTTTGGTCCTGCGTGCGTTTTCTTTTAACAGCCTTTACCAGCTGCAATGTTATCAGCGGAAATTTAGTCCGCAAAGCCTCATAGCGTCGGCGCGCGCTGCAACGTTGAGAAGAAGAGAAAGAATCGTGATGCCCGGTGTTCCAGCCAAACCCGTCGCGGAGCCTGGACCTGCAGGCGCGGTCGCCCATCGGCAGGACCAACCTGGTGGTGAAGGCAACACGCAACTGGGCATCGTGCCGATCAGCACATTCGACGACGCCCAGGGAGTGCAGCGAAGTAGCTCCACCTTGTTCAACTTGGCAGCTTGCGTCATAGCAGGCTTGTTTGTCGTTTCTGTGATCGTTATAGCAACCACGTACACGGTACCGGCCTGGCTCGGCCGCGTCCTCTTTTGGCAAGGAAACGACACGACTCCAGTTCATGAGCACACCTTTGCTACGACCACAGTGTCATCCGTCGACAGCCAGCTCGTGATGCGCCAGCGTCATTTCGGCGTTGGCCAGACGGCCAACAACGAATATTCAACTACTGAACGGGAGGAGCCTACCGCAGTGATTGGGACCCAATCGAATGCTACGGACTGCAGTCCGACAACGTGTGCACCACCGCTAAATGCTTAAATTTTGTTTGCCCTTATTTTGTTTTACGACGTATTGATGCACAGCTCTATAGCTATAGATGAAGAATAAACTTTACTACAGCAAATCACTACGTGTATAACCGTGGGCGGGGCACCTCTTCCAGGGCCCCGCTGCTCTTTTCGGGACACGGGTCTTTCTTTTTTGGTCTTTTTGTTTAACTGGGGATATGTTTTAGCCTGTAAACGGTGCTAGGCCACGCTTGTGGGTTATGGAGTTTTTCGTGAGGCGGTGCCATTGGAGGAGTTAACTGAGTTTCAATCAAAAAAGAATTTGTGGACGGTAAATGTAACGTATGGCGCAGTCACAATGCAGCCGCGTGGAGCAGTCACATTGGTGTAGTAGGAAGGCGGTTTAAACGAAGTGAACAACACTGGTTGCATAGCCACGCAGGCACAGTACGCCAACACAGGTCAATTCGTTGTCCTTGTTCGCCTAGTCGCTGGCTCTCACCCACTCTTGGGGATTGGCCAAAAATGGTGTGGTTTTAAGCCGCGAAATATGAGGAACATGTGCTTCGTTCTCGAACCTGCCGACGACAGAAACTTGTACCCCAGGCACCACTTAGGCCTGGTACGCAACGTGCAACGGTGGGCAGTGGCTATGCGCTTACAATGGATAGTCACGCCTATACCTGAAGACTGATTTCGACCCCATGCACAAAGATCCTACCGTCCGTTTGCACTTGTCACTGAAATATAGACTATAGTATATTGTGGTGTACTTCAATATTACTACAATACACTATACTACAATCTATTGTGGTGTACACAATATAAAATCTAGATTATAGTATTGCAGTGTAACAGTGGCGAACGCTGTCTGAGTCTTCTAGACTGATAAATTCCCGTAGATCGCACGCACAGTTTTAATCAATTTTATACTAAGCAGTCAGTGGATAGCTGCCACGCCGGATTTTTGCAGCGAGGCTGCATAGAACTTGACCAGCTGTAACTCCACAAACATTTATCTACTCAACAGTTACCAGCTCAACAGACAATGCCTATCAGGCATGTGCCACAAAAATTGAGCAAATTCCACTACTCGCCGCTGGTCCACTGAAGATGAAGTTGTCTGCGGGCAAAAAAAAAAAAAAAAAAATAACGAATGCGCCCCGAAACTGGGGAAACCCCACTGGTCATCTCTGGTACACCAAAAATAACCATCAATAAATAAATCAATTGGTGACCGGCACGCTACATTTCTTGCCCACGTAAATCGATGTGAAAGTCCTTTAGAAGAGCGAACGCTATATTCAAAATTCTGTGCCTTGCCGTACCCTTCATCAAAATTATTGTCATCTTTGTGCTGTGTGCCACGCAGCTTCGCTGGCCATTCACCTTTTGAGGGTAGAATGGCTTATGAATTTTCAAGCGAAGCTTGTTATGAGCTATAGATTTCGATAAAAACACGGTGGTTGCGCAACGAGTCGTTAAATGCTGCCTTAAAAGGTGCGCCGGACAAGTGCGTATTTGTATGCGCCGTTTTCCAGTAACTGATGCTTCATCAGTCGTTGGGTGTCGGCGATGTGCCATTTCTGATCTGGCAATCGATCTTTTATCGATGCCGCTTTTTATTTCGCGCCCATTTCATGTTGCCTGGATTGCATGCATGACCTCACTGAGTCATTAGGCACGACGCCAACTGCGTAGGTGCGCCCTCACGCCACGCCGGCAACCAATCAGAGGCATTTCACTCCCACTTTGTAGGGAAAGGGCTCTTGTATTGAAAGAAAGGAAGGAACGAAGGAAGAAAATAAGTAGGTTGGCTAGGCACGCGCGAAGATTCGCTTTTTCCCATTTTCCCTATAAGGGACGGGCTCCTGGTTTTGAAAAATTTGCTTTGAGCTAAGCATTACGTGGTGGATAGGCGTGTCTTGTAAATTGAGTAGTTGTGTGGACATCAGGGGCTTACCAGTCGCGTAGACTAAACTGGCACCCAAAGGGTAGCTTATTGCCCGACGTAACGTCGGCACTGTTGTTAGAGCACAGTCGTCAGTTCTATGGAAACGAAGTGCACGTATGGTGCGCCGATATGCATGTCATCAGTGGCGGTCATTGGCGTGTGCATCCGAGAGTCTAGCAACGTTTGAGTATAGCTTGCTGAGGCGTAGGAGTACATTAGTCAGCAATCTTAAGTTTCAGCGTGTCCTGAAACGGTTTGATTCACGGCAGCGCCGCGTAGCGTTGGGTTCTGTTGCCGAGATATTACCCATGCGTGGCGACATACTGTCCAAGCATACCGTGGTATTATCTCAGCAACAGCACCCAGCGCTTCGCGGCTGGCATCAGTCAAGCCAGTTCAGGTCATGCTACAGCGTTTAAGTTAAGCTTGCTGACGACTGTACATATGGACTGTTGATTACATCGGTATAAGAGCGGATAGCCAACACTACAACAACTGACGTTACCCCGCCAGGTCTCCTGTATATGGTGTTTTAACGCGATAGCGTTAAGGAGCTTGCCTCGCAGAAATTCCGGCGTCGGCGTCGTTGGTTGTGAGCAAATATTCAGCGTTGTACATCAGCGAACATTCGTGGTAGATGCAAATAAGGAAATAAGAAATATTCGGCCCGAGTGAGAATCTGAGGCCTTTCGCGTAACAAGCAGGTGTTCTACCACTGAGCCGCGCTAGTGCTTGATACTGCTTAATAAAAGAAAAAGCTGTAAGAATTTGAAGTAGTGGGTGGAGTCTTTTTAACGCATTTAATATCGCATGGGAGAATCGTAGAATTGCACTAGGTACCAAAAGAAGTGAATCGCGCAACGAGTGTGTGGTTTCAAGCTGCCCCCCCCCCCCCCTATTACAGTGTGTGCAGTAGCACTGGTGCGCGTGGCACCTTAGGACGTACTAGTAGTGGGTACTTAGCCAATTTGCAAAAAGAATTATGGTGTAGTGGGCACTTAGCAACTGTACATACAGTAGATGTTGTAAGATAGTTTGAAACGGCCAATGTTACGCGCACAAGCGTTCCTTTCCTTGCGGCATGGTTGAAGGCGATGCGCACGGGGCTCGATTACGCTATCGCTTCCTACTCTTGACAGCGAAGCTCAAGCGTCATCCAAGTTTTTTTCCTAAGGAATTTCACGCTCTGGCGTGGCTGTATAGCAGAATAACTGAACATTGCGCCAGTCCCTGTGCCCTCCTCGTCCATGTTTTGTGGAGCATCTTGCAAAGATGTACGGCCGACTTGCCCAGCAACATGCATTAGGGTCATTCCACGCGAAATGTCCCAGCCGATTCGGCGACTATCTCAAATGTATTTAAAATGCCGTGCTGATCTCATGCATTGGAAACATTGAACTACTAGATTACTTCGGAGATAGAAGAACTTTTGCTCACGCGGCACCCTTCCGAGCTTCGCAACGTGTCGTCCGAGTGCTATTTCTCAAAAAAATTGATCTCAGCTTATTGTTTCGCGTTTCAATACAAAACTTGGTTTACATATTAAGCAAAGGCGTCTGTGTAAGCTCTTCGAAGCTAATTAATATTAGTGCAATTTTTCTACTATATACGCTTCCAGAAATTTCGCGCCAAATTTTCCTGTTTTTAATTTCTATGAAATATTGCGTTGCGTGGATATCAGAATAATGAATACTTTTTGTCCGTAATATATATTTGCCTTAACATATTAACGCGATAGCGTTAGAGAGCTCGTGTCGCAGAAATTCTGCTGTCGGCGTCAGTGTCGCTACCGACGCTTGTGAACGAAAAATCGCCCGTGAGCGGAAAATCGAGAAAGAAGCAAATAAAAGAAACAATAAAAATCTTCGGTCCCATTGAGGATCGAACCCGGGCCGTTCGCGTGGCAAGCAGATGTCGTACCACAAAGCCACGGTGTTACTTGCAGCTGCTTCGGAAAAAAACACTACATCAATGCCACGTAGGGGAAGGAGTCTCCTTAACGCATTTTGTTTGGCAGGTGTCACGACGAAAACGAGCCCATTCGGCGATTTGTAGGCGCCTTGGCGAGGCCATCAAACTACGTCGAAAAAGGCCGGGATACTGCAGCCATCGCCGCTAAAAACACACTAACTTTCAAACAGCTCTAAAAATGAACAAGTATGTCCATCTAGCGGAAAACATATCAAGCCAACGGCGGCTTTTTAGAGGAGCCGTTGATCAAGCAAACAGAAAACGTTATATAATGTTCTGCCATCTGTGAAGCATTGTGAGAAATATGTCTCGACACTCCATGGCCTCGGAGATGGCGGGCGCGCGGCGTGTATCTCGGACGCCATGCGACTCTTGCACAGGGAAGAGCTTTAGATCGAAAAGCTGTACCACTCGCACCCGCGCGCGCGTGTGTGTCTGTGTGCGTGTGTGTGTAACAATACACATTAACAAGTATGCACTTAGTGGTTGAAGTGCGCACTAGGGGCCGGATTTCGCTATCGCGTTCAACTCTTAAAGGCGAAGCTTAAGGGTCCCCCAATTTTTAATATTTTCAGACCACTGAAGTTCATAAAATTTCCGAGTCTTCAAAGAAAGAGGCAGACAACTACCATCTTTATCCCTCTTCTTCGCCATTAGTCTTGGCCGATCCCCCTGAGTGGGTAGGGGCCAATCATCCCAGGAGCATCATCATCATCATCATCTTTGCGCGCTGTTTCACTTGTATGTACCGACTAACCCAGGCGGCCTATCAGTGGCACAGGGTCTCGTCACAGATGTCTCGAGCGAGCGACCGAGCGAGGAACTTTATTAAAAAAGACCAAAAGGGATCGGGATGAGATGTCTCGACATACGCGTTAAATCGGTTCTTTCTTGTCGTGTGCCGGCAATGTTTTGACCAATACTCCACAGTGGGTAAGTGTTATTAAATTGTCGATTCGACATAACTTACAAACATGAGGTAAACACAAGAGTTGTATGGTCGGCGCCACTTCTCCCTCGCGCGAGGAGGAAGTTGCCCCGCCAGAAAAGAAGCTGCGCCGCTGTCAGCCAGAGGCTTTCCTCAAGAAGACGGCGCGAGGACGCGACGCGGGTGCTGCGATCGCCTGTTCGAGCCTTCGATTGCACGTCCTGTGAGAGGGGATTGGCCACACTTATCACCTTTGGTTCTTTATCTGCGGTAGAATTTTTTTTTGCTGATTTTTTCAGGAGCCCTCAATGCCCGGTCCAGGGCGAGCCCGGTCCCGGCCAGGGCTCGCCCTGGTCGGCCAGTCGCCCTGCTGACTCGGTACCACTGGAGTGTTTCCTCAAGAACGGCGTAAGCAGTTTGCCTGTCGCGCTTGTGCCCACTGATGGTGGAACCATTCGGTTGAGTGAAACGGAGGTGTTTCAAGAAGAGCTTCGCAACATAACCGGGCATTTTCTGGACATCTCGGAGGTGAGGCGCTTCGGCAAGACTGGCATACTATGTAGGTCTTCAAATCTTCAATGCTTAACGGACTTACTGGCCTCCACGAGATTTGCGTTCATTGCTGTTCGCGCTTTTATCCCCCCTCATCTTGCTTGCGTGAAGGGCATTGTTCGCGGTGTTCCAACTAACATTAGTCCTGAAGCATTCTTAAAGATGGTCTCTCCGGCTGGAGTGATATCTGTCTACAGATGCACCAGACCTGTAGGTGATACGCGAGTCCCTACTGAAAGCGTCATCGTTACCTTTGCCGGTCTCACACGCCCCACTGAGCTGAAGGCCTGGCCTTATCTGTTCCGTGTAGAGGCATTGACACCTCGCCCACTGCAGTGCCGTAACTGCTGGCGATTTGGACATAGTGCCAACGCTTGCAGGTCCTCATTGAGATGTGCGAAATGCGGTGGGGCACATGCCGCAGCAGATTGTCAGGTCGACAACTGCAGGTGTTGCCTATGTGATGGAGCACATACAGCCACGGACAATAGCTGCCCAGCTCGCGAACGTGAAACACAAATTCTAGATATTGTGGAGAAACGCCGTTGTTCTCGGTCTGAGGCAACATCCTTCATTAAAGAGCGCGAAGTGGGGTACGCCGCTGCTACGGCACGCCAGTGTGGGTCCATTGAAGCGACGGTCGCTTCCGCAGTGTCGGCAGCGATAGATAAAGCCATGCCGATGATTATGGAACGGCTTTTCAACACCTTTGCTGAAGGTCTGACCGAGATGCTCGCCGCCAGGTTAAACAGCCTTATTCCCTCCTTCGGTGCACACACTACCACGGTTCAGGGTGAAGCTGGGCACCTCGACAATGAACAAAACAATCGGTGTCAAGAAGATATCCCCCCAGAAAAGCTCGTCAGCTCTCAGTCACCCAGTGGGTCATTTGGTGACATGAGGCTTGGTAATATCACTCATAAACGACGCAGTGCTCCATTGTCTCCAACCAGTTCGCCAATGTCGAAACCTAAAAAAGGTACTACTGATAGCAACAACGAGCAGGACGTTTTGCGTTCTGCGGTTGAGTCAACTATATTAAGTCCACCATAGCGCCTGTAAAAGTTCTCCAGTGGAATTGTCGTTCCGTATCTTCCGCTTACACAGATCTTATTTATATCATACAGCAAACAAATCCTAATATAATTTTACTTCAAGAGTCTTGGCTTTCAGTAAACCAAAAATTTGCTCTGAATAATTTTCGAACTTTTAGACTGGATCGGCCAGGTAGAGGAGGTGGATTTTTGGCCCTAATCTCTTCAAAAATGTGTCATAATGTTACTGTAACTTTTGAACATATTTGTCCGGATTGTGAACTGTTAGCAATAGATTGTTTGTTACCTGACTCCTACAGGATTACAGTGATCAATGCGTACTTTCCAAATGGAGTAAGACGCACAGATCACCTAGATTGTGTCATCAAGAATTCTCCTTCAAATTCAATTTTATTGGCAGGGGATTTTAACTCGCATCACACTTCTTGGGGGTTTAAAACAGATGGTTGCGGCAAACGATTGTGGAATTGGTTACAGAATAATAATTTTCGTTGCCATAACTCTGGACAAGTTACCTTTCTACGCGGGATAAGCTCATCAACATTAGATCTGACTTTTTCGTGTGGCCAGTTTATAATTTCATCGTGGGAAACGTTTGATAATGGGACGAGTAGTGATCATGTACCGATTACCTATGAAATAATGCTACCACACCTCACCTCTGGTATCCGGCAACAACGGTTCATC
This sequence comes from Rhipicephalus sanguineus, assembly GCF_013339695.2. NCBI lineage: Eukaryota > Metazoa > Arthropoda > Arachnida > Ixodida > Ixodidae > Rhipicephalus > Rhipicephalus sanguineus. Next base: position 101,507,241 of record NC_051179.1, on the reverse strand, counting down.
AACTATAAAATTTATAAAACTGTTTTAAATTCTGCGCTTTCGTCATTGGGAGGACGTGTCGGACAGCAACGAGCTGCTTCAGTAGTAGCGAGTCTAAGTGACTCTGTTCAGCCGGCAGAGTTTTCTGTTAAATATGGCAGCACACCGTCAAGTTCGGCTTGGTGGAATGAAGACTGCACGCTTGCGTATAAGCGACGTAAAGCTGCTTGGAAACGTTTACGCCAACACCATACGCCGAAAAATTGGGTTGACTATAAATTCCACGCAGCATTGTTTAAGCGTACAGTTGCTACAGCTAAAGATAAACACAAATCAGACTTACATTCGCATTTATCGAAACCTGATAAAAGATCTGTTCTGTACAGATTTTTACGGAACAAAAAATCGACACAGGTACCAGCGTATTCGCATTCAGTAGTGCTGTCGCCTAAAGAGGCAACCGATTTGTCAGAGGGCATCGCGAAAGGACTTGAAGCGCGTTTTGCTTCGTCATGCTTGAGACCTTTGGCATTCAAAAGCTCAACCTCGGACTTTCGGGAAGTCACTATGGAGGAACTGGCAGATGTCATCCTAACTGTAAACCAAGCGGCTCCCGGTCCGGATCAGATTACAAACTCTATGATTAAATTGATATTTAATTCCCACCCCGTTGAGCTTTTGAATATTGTTAACTGCTCCTTACAGCACACATGGATTCCAAGTGCATGGAAAATTGCTAAAGTTGTGTTGCTGCGAAAAAATCAAAGCCTCGGATATGTCCTGGATAACATTCGGCCAATTTCGCTTACTTCAAATTTAGTTAAAATAATTGAAAAAATTCTTCATAGCAGGCTCAGTGAATTAATCACTCGTCAGGGTATCCTTTCGCCAAGGCAAGTAGGATTTAGACAGGGGTGCTCTATATGGTCGGCTCATGTTGATTTGGAAAGCCGAATTCGCCTTGCAAAAGTATCTGGTGAGCTTTCTGCATTAGTCACATTAGATATTGCAAAAGCCTACGATAGCGTGGAACACAGTATATTGATCTCAAGATTAGTGGACTGTGATGTGCCTAAGTACATTATATCTTGGGTTCAGGAGTTTCTTTTTGAGAGAGAATTCTTTTGTTGCCACGAGGGAATTACTTCTGCCTCATATAAGCAAACAAGAGGTGTTCCGCAAGGATCAGTTTTGTCACCTCTTTTATTTAATATCTTATTATCATCAATTCCAGTTCATAAAAATGTTCCTCTTTACGTCTACGCTGATGATATTGCTTTTTTCTCGTCATCCCGAGATATCAATACTCTGTATCAAATCTTACAGTCGTACTTGAGTGAGCTTGAGGTATGGCTTGACGGGCTGTCTTTTTCGCTTAATGTTAGCAAATGTGCTCTGCTTGTATTTCCTCTATCCGTTCCCGTATTTCTTTCACTGCATTATCGAAATGAACCGATTCCACAAGTAACTGCACTAAAATATCTAGGCATTCTTTACGTGGAAAAGTTAAATTGGCAGCAACAAATAGAATCAAACACTCGTAAAGCAGAAAGCGCCTTAGGATTGCTACGCCTGTTTTGCAATAAGAATTCAGGGATGCGCAGGGATACGTTACTTATAATGTACAAACTTTATGTACGCCCAATTCTGGAGTTTGGTTGCGTTCTGTTTTCCGGAAGTGCAGAATACAAATTAAGACCTCTTATATTGTTAGAAAGGCAAGCTCTGCGGCTGTGTCTCGGACTACCTAGGTGTGTTGCGAACAGCGTGCTTTATTTGGAAGCTCGAATCATTCCGCTTGATGCAAGATTTCGACAGCTGACCGTGCAAACATTTTTAAAGCTCTACGATGCGCCCCTCTCCCGTTCACAGACACTTTTCATCAAATCTCCAGATTCTTTCTTTAGGCGCCCGTGGCCTCGTTATCAAAGACCCCAAGTCATTTTCGTCGAGTCTCTGTTGTCTAATATTCACGTTTCCCTTCAGCATTTAACTCCCCAAACCCTATGTTCGATGCCAGTTGACTTAATTTTCGATGAAATTTTTCCAAAAAATGCTAAATTACTTCCAAAGCATGTTCTGGAGGGCCTCCTTCAAGACCATCTCAGTCATTTTCCTCATTATGTGGTAATTTCGACGGATGCAACGCAAAATCTTCAGAAGGCTGGAGTAGGCATTTTTTCTCATCAGCTTAATTGGTCTTTTGCGCTCCGTTTGCCTGACTTCACGCCAATTTATCTTGCAGAATTCCTGGCTGTTACATTGGCTCTTCGGAAACTAAATTCTCAGCAATCAAAAGCTATTATTATTTCGGATGCTTTATCTGTTTGTACACATTTAACGTCCGCAAAGCAGTCTCCTCTTCTCAGGATATTTTGGACTCTTGTACCGCGTAGCCTATCAGAAGTTCGGTTTCTTTGGGTCCCCGGGCATGCTGGAATTGCACTAAATGAAACCGCTGACTCGCTCGCTTCGGCATCGTTAAATTTCCCGGTGGTACTAGTAGCTCCACAGTTTTCTTTTATTACTGCTTAACGATTCAAACGCCTATTAATCTTAAAAATCAACGAAACATCGCTCCTACAATCTGAAGAATTTCGGCACTTGCAATTCACATGGAACACCGCCAACTGCCTTTCCCGTCAATGTGAGGTGACCCTAACAAGCTTTCGCTGTAGAGTTCCTCGGTTAAATTATTATCTCCACAAATCAGGATTTTCATTAACTAACCTATGTGCAGTTTGTAATGAACCGGAAACAATAGATCACTTTCTTCTCACATGCCGCCGTTTCGCCTCACTGCGCCGAATAATTCTTGAGAGACCGATTGGCATGCTCGGATTGGCAGTTGATACACCCACCCTTTTATCGTTTGGAGCCAGTCAGTCGGGTGCGGGCCGCAGTGTTATTCTGTCAACGCTACATAAATTCATTCAGGCAACCGGAAGGATACGCTGCTAGTGGTACCGCCAGTTACATCCAATTCTTTGACCCCCTTCTTTATTTTTTTTGCTAATTTGTTTATATTATGGTTTATCGAAAGCTTCTGCCCCTTTCACTTTTTTTTAAGGAATGTTATTATAGTTCTTATCTAATTTCTCTCTTCTTTAATTTTTTTATTTTTTAGCAAGCGTTGTGTTAACCATTTACATTATAAAGTACAGTGTGGCCAATCCCCCTTGTGGGTATGAGCCAAGATCTAGGCGACAAGACAAGGCAAGACAAACGCCCAGCTGCGTCGTTCGAATCAACTTCTGACGAGCAGCACCTTCCGCAGTATGGTTCACGAGGCAGAGTGCAGCCAGAATGGGTTGTTTCGCTTGATTCGACTCGGCAGAAGGGCACCAAGTCTACCGCCAGATCCACGATCAAGCCATCAGAAGAGTTGCCGGAGGAATACAAGGATATGAAAGAAGAGACGACATACGGTGGGTCGACCGTCGACAAAAAGAAGTTTGCGAAATCGTCGTCAGCGAAGAGACCTCCCGCGAAAACTGCTATGTCCACCTCTGCCTATTCTTCAAAGAGCAAGACACCAGTTGCCGTAACACCAACGCGGAGGGCTCGTTCCAAACTTGCGACGACCAGAAACGTAGCGCCTCCGGTGTTCCCTTCTGTTCCTGTCACGAGTGGTAAGCAACAGACCTTTTCAGCGAGTAATCTGGCTCCTGAAAGACGGAAGCGCGGGCAAGATACAACCTTGCGCCCGTCTGGGCTATCCACAGCAGCGACTTCAGCGGGTGCGCCTGTGACGGCGCAGCAGCGGCCTGTCGCCCAGGACCGGCCGCGTCCCGATGGCAGAGTCAACGCTCCTGTCATGGTCGTCCCACGCGGGAACCCGTTCCAGAACGTACCGTTGTATAGGCCGCCGCTGATTCCTCGTGCCTCCCTGTGGAGCACTAGTGCCGCGAGACCTGCACCGCAGGGCCTCGACGACGGGCCCGACATAGTGAAAAACTACGTGCACGGGCCGCAGGGTTCTCTGCCTCCCGATGAAATTGTGACGACGCGGCAGGCACTTGCGGCCCTCCTGCTCGTCCTCGTCTTCCTCGCGTTCTTCGCGGCCTGGACGAGGTTCGCGGTGCACAAGTCCCACAACGGTAACGGGGTCAGTCGACTACCTGGGGACGATGCCGATGGTGTGTCTACCGATAATTACAACGGTGACAACTTCGTAGCGTCTATTCCCAGTCTCATCGCGATTCCTGCGGGTTTTCGGAAACCCCACGGGGTAACGCAAGTGCACTAAACTCTACCGTTGCATACTACTTATGAAAATGTCACTCTTTAAGTAAACATTCTTTTAACGCACTGTGTAATCCTCTGTGAATAGGTTTAGTAATTAATATACGGTGCGTTGAAGTCGTGCTTAAGCTACAGATTGAAGGTACGTAGTAGTTTTTTATTCTTTTCGCACTGGAGACAGAACAGCACTTACACGTTTTCTTCTTCGTGAGATAAGACTATACCATGGCTCATTTTACAAGCTGGTTTGATGTTATCGGGCAGAAAGATTTCTCAATAGAGCTGGGCGGCCTTCTTTGTTTCTCTTTAGTTTTCTCTTTCTTTCTCCCTCTTTTTCTTTGTCTCTCTTCTCTCTGTTTTTTTCTGTCCTTTTTGTCCCAGTTTATTTCCATTTCTTCATCTTTCTATTTCTCTTTCTTTCCTATCTTTGTCGCACTCTTTCTCTATTTCTCGGTTGCTTCCTCCTTCTCTATTTTTTCTCTAGTTCTTTAATTCTCCTCCTTTAGTTCTCTCTTTCTTGCTCTTTCTACATTTCTTCCTCTCCGCTTGTCTCTCTCTCATTCTTATATGCTATGCTCTCTTTCCTCCTCCTTTTCCTCCTCCTCAAATCTCTCCTCCTCACCATGTTCTACCTTTTGTACCACCTTGCTAGACGATACTACACAAGGCTATGCTATGTTCTGTCAGCGTGCCTGGATAGCCGAGTGGTTAACACGCTCGCCTTCGGATCGTGGGTCCCACCGTCTCATGAATTTTTTTTCGGCCACAGTTCTCTCTTTCTTTGTATCTTTCTTTCTGCCTCTCGGTTTCGCTATCTCTTTTCTCGCCCGTCTCCTCAGTCTCACATCTCTCCTTCGCTTTGTGCTTTCCCCTTGCTATACGCCGGACAAATAGGCGCACGTATTCTGAGAGCGAAGCATAAGCCTATAGTGGCCATATTAAAGATGTTATTTAAAATTGAAAGAAACAAGAAAAAAACGAACTCTGCGCATGTCCTCGAGCACATAGCGCGGTGAGTGACTGCTACCGAAAGACTAAAAAAACTCATGCAGAAACTCAAGCTGTTCCACATGACCTGGCTTCTGGTTCTATCGCCGTGAGGCTACAGCATTTCCTGCAGAGGAAAACGTGCGCTCACTGGGCACCTCAGCAGCAGGGATGGGAAGGTATCGCAAAGCAATTTTGGCGATACCTGGATAAAGTGCAGCTCCATGCTCTTTCTAGTATTTAGTATTTAAAGGATCATCTCTTCTTGAGATCGGGGGCTCATTGCAGTATTTTTGAACCTCTTGATATTAATGTCTGAGCTCAGTGTGCTGGTTATTGTTTGACGCTAGCCCTCGTACGGTCTCCCAGACTGTTCCCTGGCCTTCTTTGCTGGAGCCATGACGTGCCCAAATGACATAATCACCTTTATAATAAACATGCGCTCCCTTTTGAGCCAGGACTACTCGCCCAGTCATGCTTACGGAGAAAAACTGTTTCCTAAGATACTAGTAGGAAAATCGAAGAGGAGAAAATGAAATCCAGAAAGCACGCCGGTTAGCTGTCGTAGCGAGAAAAAATTCTGGCACATCTGACGCACTGTGGGAATAGATTCTAAAATAGTGAGTTGTAAGGCTAGTTGGTTCAGCATCGTGCGTAGGGGAGCGCAGAAGCGGTTCAGAAGAAAGTGCACAGGACAGGAAGGCGCTCCTTCTTGTCCTCTGCACTTTTTTCCGAACCACATTTGCGCTTCCCTACGCACGAGTAGATTTCATATGAAACAGTCAGCGAGTAGCTGCCCACGCAGTATTTGGCTTTGAGCCAAACGTTACGAAGTGGATAGAAGTCGCTGTGTAAATTGAGTAGTTTTGTGCATTTCGTGGGCTTACGAGGGACGTCGACTACACTGGCGCCTAATGGGCAACTTATGCTCCGACTTAACGTCGGAACGCAAGAGTAATTATGTTGATATTAAAGTAGCGCTCGTTGGCGTATTCTATCGGCGCCGAGCCACGCTTATCTAAAGCTTGCTGCGCGCCACAGGAGTACATACATAACGGTCATTACATTGTCATAAAGGCGGATTTCCAACACTGCAACCAAGCACGTTTCTCAGTGTTTGTATGATACGTTAGGATCGCCAACTATAACAGACGGTTGTCCGTACTCTCGCTTAACCCACGCAATGTTTCTTTTAAGGTTTTCAATGTCTATTTTCGTTGTTCCTTGGCTGATATAGACAGCGGATAGCTCGTGGCGTATACCCGCAACAACAGGCCGTCGTATGCGGTTGTTTTCCCCCGCCACGGTGGTCTAGTGGTTATGGCGCTCGACTGCTGACCCGAAGGTCGCAGGATCAAATCCCGGCCGCGGCGGCTGCATTTTCGATGGAGGCGAAAACGTTTGAGGCCCGTGTAACTTAGGTTTAGGTGCACGTTAAAGAACTCCAGGAGGTGGAAATTTCCGGAGCCCTCCAATACGGCGTCTCTCATAATCATATCGTGGTTTTGGGACGTTAAACCCCAGATATTATTATTACTAGTATGCGGTTGTTTGTCACATGTGACGTAGGGAAATGACCTCATGACATAAAGCGACAGGCACGTAATGGTATTAAATACGAAGCACTCCTCAATGAACCAAAAAAAAAGTCACAGTTTCGCCGCAAGGGCGAACCAATGAATGCGATAGCAAGAAATTGGAATGCCACACGTAGAGCGAGCAGCAGGTGGAAAGTACTGCGCGGCGCTCAAGCATGAAGGACGCACGAGAAGAACACACCCAGGACGAGTAGGAACTTTCACAGCTCGACACTTGCAGCGCGCTGTTCAAACACAAAGGATGCTCGAAACGAACGCACAGGCATATACGCTGCAGGACCAGCGCGAACTAACTAGTGTCACAGTTGTTACTTCTTTGTGTATGAGCAGCGCGCTGCAAGTGTCGACTGTGCACACGTGACTATGCACAACCAAATGCTCTTGGATATTTCTTTTCTTTCTTTTTTTAATGTGGCGCGTGGAGAGACCCCTTTGCGTCTCTTGCCGCGCGGTGGCGTCCGACATATCGTGTGCTCAGTGTTCCACATCGCGAGTGGTTACAGCAAGGGGCCACTTTTTGTGTGCGTCTCAAGGGTAGTTTTCAAATTGAAAGAAAATGTAGGAGCGCTGCTTCAAAGCGCGCTCTCGCACCATCTCGCGGGTGGTAGAACACGCTGAAGCCCCTCCTGATCTGCTGCAAGTATACTGTTGTGTTGTGTTAAGTCAGAATAAATGTTTTACGAATGAGAAATTCACCCGGCTTATCGAACATTTTACAGCGATAGCTGTCATGACATCACAACAACGGCCGTTTTTGGTGCCGTAGTTTTCCGCCGCCGCCGCTGGTGTCCGTTACCGCTGTCGAGCGAAATAGGAAAAAAAAATCACAGCATATCCACGGAGTGAATGATGATGAGTGGGCGAAGCTGCGGAGGTTCATCGGTAAACCGTGAATCTTCCGTGAATTCTGCCCAACTGACGTGAGATCGGGCGCGTTTATACTAAAGGTTCGATGAGTTATGACGACTTGCAGCTCACTTTAATTTTACATGTACGCTGTGAATTTTCATTGTTTAGAAAACCATTGCTTTAGAAAACACCTTGCGTCTTTCGTTAAGCAGCTGGCGTCTTTTTCGTTTTGCTTTAGAAACATCTGGCGTTCTTTCGTTTTGTTTTTAGAAAACATCTGGCGTCTTTCGTTGGTTTATTTCATCAATCAACGGCGTTTTGAACAAAATTTTTATTGTTTAATCACGCACAGGAGAAATCTCACCAGGCACTACCTTGGAGGTAAACAATGGCTGCTAATGGGAATGAGAGACAGAAGAAGTCGGCTTTTAGCTAACACTTACACTTCTACTTCTACTAACGTTTCCTACTGGAACATGCCAATGGCTGCTAATGGGGAATGAGAGACAGAAGAATTCGGCTTTTAGTTAACGCGCACGCTGCGAATTTTTTATTGTTCAACAACGCACAGGAAAAATCTCCCACCGGCACCACCTTGGAGGTCAAGATCTGGTACTAGCGTTACGACTGGTTACGCACTACGACTACGACAACTACGAGGGACGAACGGGTGCCGCCTTAAGGAGCTTCGCCCCTAAAACGACATAAGAAAAACATTACACCATACCCCACTAAAGGCAACCATGCGGGGATGCGAAGCAGCGCATGGGTCGACTTAAAGTTCCGTTCATCAAGGGCACCTTGCCCGATGTTAACGCGTCCTTGCAAGTGGAGCACACCATGAATTCACTGTAGTTGCTGTTGCTGTTACTCGTCCCGAACTCTTGTTGGAGCACGCCACGCAGGTTCATCGCGCGTCTGCAGAATCTTGTTCCCCGACGCCATCACGTGATTGCTGAGATAGTGTAAGGGTGAGAGGCCACAGCGTCTTACGCAGCTCCTTGCACAGGCCCGAACGCGCTAGCGCGTGCCAGCACACATGGTTTAGCCTGCGTTACGCCAAGCTAGGACAGCATACGGCAGCCAGGGCCCCTAAAGTGCTCTTCACGTATCATCATCAAGGCGGTCGAAGAACAAGAGGGAGAAGATTTCTCCTTGGCGCGAGCGCGCGCTCAGATGGCTATGCTAGGTGGGAGGGTCGCCAATGGAAATACGGACACAGCCCCGAGCAAAGGCTGCTTCGTAGGACTGTTTTCAATGAAGTTATTCAATCAATCAATAAATCAATCTAAATACCCAGGATCGAACGAGGTTCAAATCTGGGCCCTCTGCGTGCCAGTCCAGTATTTTACCACAGAGCCATGCCGGTGCTTGACCCTCTTTTGCAAAAAGACACTGTAAAGGCTTCATATCGGGAAGGAACCACATTAACACATATAATATAGCCAGGTAGAGGAGTAAAATAACAAGTAGGCGTCACACAAAACTAATTCTGTAAGCAGACGTTATACAATGCTAAATGCGCAACGAGCGGGTCGTTGAATGCTTCCAAGCCATTGCAAGAGGCTCAGGCATAATTCTTCATTGTCATCAGCCACATCATCAACAAAGTGCACATAATGCCTTACAGATGTGCAGCGGGTACCTCGCTTCTCCACAAAATGACAAATAATGGCGTAGTGGGTGCTTTTCAACTTCTCAAAAATTAAGATTTATGGCGCAGTGCAAGTGTTTATGCAAGTGTACTTGTATTAGTAGCCCCAAGAGAGTTTACAACAGGGGCTCTAGAAATGCCGCTCTTCGAGCTTTTGCTGTGGCTGCGCCGCGCTTTCCGCGCAGGCCTGGCGTTTTTTGGATCTGCGTACCGCCAGTGGTAAATGGTGTATATAAATAGCTCGCGGTTAGTATGCTGGCAGACGCAGACCTGGCTAACGCGGCGCGCACGGAGCGAAAGGTCGCAGGTTCGAATCCCCGCTCGCGCGCTTCAGGAATGTTTCTTCCGATTTACTTTTCTTCACACACACACACACACACACGCACACACACACACACACACACACATATATATATATATATATATATATATATATATATATATATATATATATATATATATATATATATATATATATACGGTAAGTGGCGGCGACGGGAAAAGCCCACCGAGATTTTCCATATAATTGCTATCGCAATAAAACAGTTCGACCGTTTCTGTCCATCTATTGATCCATCCGCTCGTGCGCCCGGCTGTCCGCTCCTCCACGTTTTGCCTTGCCCTGCCCTGGCCTGTCAGCCTGCCTGCCTACGCGATATGGCGGTCTGCATTGAAGCGGTCACCCACCTAACCTTGACATACCACGAGTTATCTAATCTTGTTTGAAAAGTAGCGCGCTTGAAGTCGAAGTTGGTGTGAACGCCTCGCATCACCTTATTTCAGCATTTACCCGGCGAATAGCGAGGAGAGACGACCATTGACAGATACTAGACGCTGTTATAGTGTCATTATGTGCGGCTCGCGTTAGGAACCGCAGAACCATTCAATTTCTTAGGATCTTGCGATAAGTTCATATAATACACCTAAAATATATGACTTAATTATGACAGAAGTTGTTAGATAACGTGCACTGTGAATTGTATTATTAATGTGACTGAAGCATATAGAGGAGATAACGTGACAGCGCGCTAGTTTACGCTTTTCAGTAACTGTCTGTGCTAGTAACGTTTGAATCTACGGTGTTGGGCGATGTGTCTTTCGGAGAACGCCCGGGTAGGCCGGTCGCCATAGGCTGGATGAAGGGAGAATCGTCATGCTTCCCAGCCGCAGTGGCCATACTATTGGGCACTCCGTGAACCGTAGTTTTGCCGCTTGCTTCACTGTCCATAAGCTTAATCCAAGCCGCGAATATACCGCAGAATGCGAGCGTGATCAGGAAGAGCAGTGCAGCCTGCTTCATAGAGACGACATCATCAGGCGGTAGAGTAGACTCGGGCCCGTGCACGTAGTTCTTCACAACATCGGGACCGTCGTCGAAGCCGGGCGGCGTTGGTGCGTCCATGGTGGGGCTCCACATAGAAACACGTGGTATCAGGGGTGGCCTGTACAGGGGAACGTTCAGGTACGGGTTGGCAGGACCCACGATCTGAGGAAACGCCGCCGCCGCTTGGCCTTCAGAAGGCTGTCGGTCTTCGAAAGGAGGACGCTGCTTCGCGGTGGCGACTCCACCATCTGCACCCACTGCTGGAGCTGCTGCACTGCGCCTCGGTCGTTTAGATGGTAGGACTGGCTTCCCCTTTCCCCTGCCCACCGCGGCGTCTCGCCCTTGCATCAGCGCATTATCGGCGTCTCGCGCCCGTGTCTTTGCTTCCACCGGCAATCCTGGAGCCGCAACGCCGGCTTTGGGCACAGGGGCACGAGTCCTGGCACTCTTACGAGGAGACGTGGGCGCTGCCAGAGTTTTCACAGCTGCCGTCTCCAGGGACTTTGCAGAAGGTAATGTTATGGAAAGTTTGGCATGCGGCGCCTTGTCCGTGGGCGTTTTCGGATTTGCTGGCGTCTTGGCTTCGAATGGCGATTCGTCGTACGACTCCGTCATGTAGGCTGGTTTGAGATCTTTGTGTTCTTCCGGCAACTCTTCCTTAGTAGCATCTGGAAGGGGCAGCGTCACTGCATCGATGGTTGGGCTGGCTGGTGACCTAGGTTCCAAATCTGGAGGTAATGGCGCCTCGTTGGGTTCCACCGGTTGTGTTTCTTCCACTGCCTCCTGGGCACCATCCTTCGCAGGGGACCGGACATAACCCGGGGCTGATGCAGGGTCGGAAGCGACATGTGCGTGGCGGTCTGCCATGGCTTGTATCGTCTTCTTCGTCGTCGACTCAGGCGTTCATTGCACGCGCGCCCTATCGTTTTCTTTGGTCTATGCTGTATGATTTTTATTGTTCCGCGCAAGCCGGTGCTTTGTAAAGGTGTGAAGGGTATCTAACCGGCTTTCTACATTGAGGAAGACGTTCTAATACATTCTGACATTCGCAAATTTGTCTCTATAAATTTTATAGCTGTATGTGACGTACTTTAAGACGAACAATTAATAAACTCAACTAAAACCTAGGAAAACAAAACCATAAGCTAGTAGACCTCTTTCGCGAAAATGTCAGGCGCCTAAAAGAAAAAAAAAACACTAAAACAGTTCATAATGCGACATCTCAATGCACTTTGCGCGCATATATACAAGTGTGCCCTCACTTTCACTTCTTGTGGCTCGTATTGTTCCTCCTGCAAGGGCTCTTACCCACTTTATGCATGCATTTGGCCAGGGTTGCCACTGACTTTCGAGTAAATGTCGCCAAACGACGAGCAAAAAGTCGCCAAAAGTCGCCATTTTTTAAAAAAATCTCGCCAAAAATGTCGCCATTCTAGATAGGTGTGGCATACCAAGTAATAAAAATTTCCACTCACGTGTAGCGCCGTAAAATACAGTACCATCCAAGACCCTGAAATTATATTGACGTTTCTCAATGCCAGTAGCATACCTGCCAAGTCTCCCGGATTACCCGGGAGACTCCCGGATTTTGAACGTTTCTCCCGGTTGTACGGGTCATAGAGAAATCTCCCGGAAATCCAGTTTTGCCCCGCGCGTCCAGTGCATTGCGCGCCCCGTGCGTCACGGTGACGCGAGGTGGGACGTTTCGCGTACAGATGCGCTACACGCAATTTAAAAATTGATCCTGAATGTGTTATAGGTTATATCAGCCGTTAATATTTCGTAGATGATGCGTTTGTGTACACAAAAATCTATCCCACAAGTTATCTCGCCTTCAAAATTTTGTGTCACTACTGCTTTAAGTGGAAAGCCCAGCACTTAAAAGGGTAGCCGTTACCGATGTCTGTCGAGATAGCGTGTTCGCCAGCGCTCGCGACCGTCCCCGTCTCAACGGCGCCCCTTATGGTCCCTTGCCCGACGAAATAACTGGTAAGCAAGCGACGACAGGCCTCGCGCGCGGAGCGATGTTATCGCATGTGCCCTTCACGCGACGGTGACGGCCGGGTCGTTTCATCTCTGCTTCAACCGCGTTCGTCCCTAGCGCTAGCGCGCATTTACTCGCACGTGAAACAGACGATGCGTAAGCGATGTTATCGATTTGGACTCTGTACAGATCAGCGGCGACCGCAAAATCCCGCTGACAGTGTCCATATAATTGCTATCGCAGTACCCCCCCCTCCCCCCGCGGTCGGCATACTTCATACCCCCCCCCCCGTTGATTAGATCTCCCGGATTCCGTTTCTCCAAACTTGGCAGGTATCCAGTAGTATCGCCCGCTTCACCGTGGAAGTGCATGGTGCTGCTTCTCCGACTAGCCGCAAGATGTGCGTGGTGGCTCAAGGGTGAACGAATGAAACGCTCATGATGTCCTTCCATCCCTTTCCGCTCGTTTCAAATGTAAAAGTGCAGTAAACCACCGGCGAAAACCATGAACGCGTTGTTTGTAGACAGCTTTTCGTACCCTTATATGAATTAAAAGGGTTAAAATGTTTATTGAAGGTAACACGACAGAATTGTTACAGGAACCGATCAATAGTATGATACCAGATGCCACCGATCCTTTCTTATTGTCACCTAGATTTACACGCGTCAATGCGATGCGTTATTAATGATCAGGTAGACAATGTAAAGTGTTATATAGCAATTGTTTTCATTGCACACGCTCACCGATAACAGTGGAAAATGGCCCAATAAATATTTTTTATTACACGAATATATGCGTATCCGCCTCTCTTCGCTATTCCAAAACAGTCTTTACGAGCTGAATTGGGGGTACTGCAACAGCGAATGAGTCGCCAAGCTATTCAGAACAGTTCGAACTTTGGCAGAACAAATGGTCGGAACACGCGGCCAACCCGTCGTCTAGCCCCTTCAGAAGCGAAACTTTAGAGAAGCGTAACTCACCGAAAGCCATAAACTTATAGTCAAACACTGCCCCCTCGCGGTTTGCAAGGCAGTACGCTGACTTACATTTTGCTAGAATGTCGCTGGGGGACGTTCCAGTACCTCCTGCATCTAGATGAATTGAGGAGATACAGACGAGCTACAGGACGGGCATACCGAATGACGCGTAATGTGCGCATTGTACTCGTGGGTCTAAAACCAAGAACAATACGGAGAACGTTGCCGCTCATTCGTTGGGAAGACACTGAGCGTAGGATGCATAACTCGGTGGAGACCTAAGCCGAAAATCGCCAAAAATTCGCCATTCATAATTTTAATTAGGTCGCCCTGGGCCTCTCAAATTCGCCAATTTGGCGAAAAGTAGCCACCGTTGGCAACCTTCCAATTGGCCTCATAAAGGCAAAGAAAATAATCAGGCGATTTTACAGCTGTTTCCTCTTCCCATTGCAGGTGTGGATGACGCGTTCCCGGCTTCCAAGTGGTTTTGGGGGCATCTCAACTTAGTTGACATGCGCCAAAACAATACCGCCGATACTGCCTAATGCATTAGTGCCTAATGTGAGTTGTGAGCTGCGCTCAGAATTCGCATTAGGCAGTATCGTAATCATCGGTGATTTTTTTCATCTTTCTTTCCTTCTTTATCTTTCACTACATCTTTCTTTCTTCTCTTCATATTGCCCTCCCTCCTCCTAACCTTCAAATCCCTCCTTCTCAACCTCACTTCTCTTTCCCACCCCTTGCTATTGCCATACTGTACGTGGTTATGCTATGGTTTACCCTCTCACCTTCTCCTTTTCCTCTTTTTCTCCTCCCCCCACCCTGACACCAATCCTCTTCACAATCACCTCTCTTTGCCATCCCCTTCCGAAACTATACTGTAGAAGGCTATCCACCATGCTTTACCCGCTCGTCCTCCTTTGCATCCTCTCTCCTTCACATCACTACTGCTCACCCTCATTTCCCTTTCCCACCATCTAGCCATAATATACTGTGCACAGGTAAATCAGCACTAATCTTATTTTACAGCGAAAGCTGTTATCAGATCACAACGGCAGTGGGGTAGTTGTCCGCCGGCGCCGGTGTCCGTAACCGCTATCGTGCGAAATAAGCAAAAATGGGGTCAGGAAAAAAAAACACCAGGCCTGCGCTGAAACCGCAGCACAGTCACAGCGAAAGCTGGAAGAGCGGCGTTTCTAGAGCCCGTTAAGCTCTCTTGGGGCCACAATACAAGTACACTAGAAAGGTACCCACTACGCCATAAATCACAATTGTTGTGAAGTTGGGAAGCACCTACCACGCCATTATTCGTCATTCTGCGGAGAAACGAGGCACCAGCTACACGTCTGTAAGGAATTATGTGCACTTTGTTGAAGCGACGACTGATGACGATGAAGAATTATGGCTCAGCCCTTTGTAATGGGTTGGAATCTTTAAACGGCCCACCAGTTGTGTAATTTGCATTGGGTGACGCCCGGTCGCTATTTCCCTCTCTCGTCATGCTGTATAACATACGTTGACGTTGGAGAGAGACGGCGGGGGGGGGGGGGGCGAAGAGCTTTACTGAGACCCCGAGGAAATGGGCTTCCTTGGCAACCTTGGCGCTTATGGGCTTCCTTGGCAACCAATACAAGTGCACTTGCGAAGAATCCACTACGAAATAACTCGTAATTTTACTGAGACCCCGAGGAAATGGATCATGCGCTTATGGGCTTCCTTGGCAACCAATACAAGTGCACTTGCGAGGAACCCACTACGCTATAAATCATTGTAATTTTACTGAGACCCCGAGGCAGTGGATCATGCGCTTATGGGCTTCCTTGGCAACCAATACAAGTGCACTTGCTAGGAACCCACTACGCTATAAATCATTGTAATTTTTGAGAAGTAGGGCAGCACGCACTGTGCCATTTTTCGTCATTCTACGGAGAGCGTTGCTACCTGCTGAAGGCATGTAAGGCATTATGCGCACTTTGTTGATGCTGTGCCTGATGACGATGAAGAATTATGGCAGAGCCCTTTGTAATGGGTTGGAAGCATTCAACAACCTACTCGTTGCGCAATTGGCATTGTGTGACGCCTGGTTACAGAATTCGCGTTGTGCGACGCTTAATGCTTATTTTACTCTTCTACCACGCTATATTGCATATGCTAATGTGGTTCTTTTCCGACATGAAGCCTGTATAGGATATTTTTGCAAAGCAGCTTCAAGCATCGGCATGGCTCAGACGTTGAATATTGGGCTCGCACGCAGAGGGCCCGGGTTCGAACCTCGTTCCTTCCTGGAATTTTTTCTTATTTCGTTTTTTTTTCTTATTTCGAGCGATACTGGTTACGGACACCGGCGGCGGCGGACAACTACGGCGCCAAAAACGGCCGGTGAAATGATCTCATAACAGCTTTCGCTGTAAAATACCTCAAAACAGATGGGATTTGAACTGCCACAGGGCCACGCTGGTGCTAGAAGCTCCTCCGCAAAAATGCCCTATACAAGTGTCATGTCGGGCGAGCAAGCTGTGTTAACGTGTGTAATATAGCGTCGTAGAAGAGTAAAATAATAACCAGGCGTCACACAATGCGAATTGCGCAGTGAGTCACCGGGTCGTTGATTGCTTCCAACCCATTACAAAAGGCTCAGCCATGGTTCTTCATCGTCATCAGCCACAGCACAAACAAAGTTCGTAACGCCTTACAGATGTGTAGCGGGTACCACTCTTCTCCGCAGAATGACTAATAATGGCATAGTGGGTGCTTCCCTACTTCATGAAAATTACGATGATTTATGGCGTAGTGGATGCCTTGCATGTGTGCTTGTACTAGTTGCTCCGAGAGTTTACAATGGGGTCTAGATAGGCCGCTCTTCCAGCTTTTGTTGTGACTGTGCTGCATGTTCCACGCAGGCCTGGCGATTTTTAAATGCGAAGCATTTGTTAGAAAACCCTAGGCACTTTGAGCGTTCCCATCCATCCATCCATCCATCCATCCATCCATCCATCCATCCATCCATCCGTCCGTCCGTCCGTCCGCCCGTCCGTCCGTCCGTCCGTCCGTCCGTCCGTCCGTCCGTCCGTCCGTCTTCTGTCTATCTGTCTATCTGTCTATCTATCTATCTATCTATCTATCTATCTATCTATCTATCTATCTATCTATCTATCTATCTATCTATCTATCTATCTATCTATCTATCTATCTATCTATCTATCTATCTATCTATCTATCTATCTATCTATCTATCTATCTATCTATCTATCTATCTATCTATCTATCTATCTATCTATCTATCTATCTATCTATCTATCTATCTATCTATCTATCTATCTATCTATCTAATACGTATCAATATTCACCATTACTTCTAGCCATACAAATACAACGCACTACCGAGGGACATAGCTTCGACCATTGATCATGACGCTTTTGTTAATAATTTCAAGATTTCCTTGAACATATGACTTGCCTATATATGAGTGTATATGCATGTATGCATATATACAAGTTTTTAATTTTATTTTTCATTGTACAAATTGATTTTTTCATCGCATTTTTCATTGTATATTTTTATTGTAAAATCGGAGCGTCCTTTTTTTTCTCGCTCTCTTTTGCACCTTTGATATCGTAACTTTGTTGTACTTTTATGACATTTTTATTTATATGTAACCAATCTTTTTTATCACCCTTGTTCATAGAACTGTTTTACATTGTTTACTTTTTTAATTCTATACTAACAATGTTCTTTGCAAGTCTGTTTGTACAACTGTCTCAGACCCCCCTATGTAATGCCCGAATGGTCCTTTAGGGTATATGAATAAAAAAAACCCTTTCCTCTAGACACGTGTGGCACATACCCGTTTACCACGGGCAGTGGTGTGTGGGTATGCGTCACAAGTGATTGACAGTTTATATCTTCGGTCCTCCCTTTGCCCAATAAAAGAATCTATCATCATCATATCTACCCATGAACGGTGAGAACAGGCATTGATACTTTAAATGCGAGAGCGTTAAGAAAAATCGACATCGGCAGTGTTGACCCGACGAATGCAAAAAAGAAAAATTAGGATCCCACTAGGAATCGAACCCAAGAATTCCACGTGGCAGTCAGGCATTCTACCACAGTGACACGCCAGGTCTAGGAACTGCTTTATAAAAACAGCCTATGCAGGCGTAATGGCGGTGCAACGTCAATTGTGGTTAATAATAGTAATAATAATATCTGGGGTTTCACGTCCCAAACCACAATATGATTACGAGAGACGCCGTAGTGGAGGGCTCCTGAAGTTTTTACCACCAGGGTTTCTTTAACGTGCACCTAAATCTAAGTACACGGGCCTCAAACATTTTGTCAATTGTGGTTGTGGTGCTGGCTGTCTAATTTTATAACGAAGCAATTACCGCTGCATATGTGCTCCAAGATACAGGCGTCATGTCAGGTTAACGTGTGTGGTTCCAGTGTTGGCTTCGCTTTTGTAGCAGTATAATAAACATTACATTTGTATTCCTATGATTCAGCAAGCTATACTCAAGCGTCGCTCGACCCCGGATGAATACGCTAACGAAAGTTAGGTATGATATTCGCATCATCGCACCGTAAACTACACTTCATTTCGATAATACTGACGTATGCACTCTAACGTGAGTGCTGATGTTACGTCAGACCGTCAGACAAAATTTCGTAAATTAAGTTCTTGAATTTCTAACAGCGAACACAATTAATTGATCAGTGAGTGTACGCCAGAAACGAGCGCCGACATGCATTCGCGTGAGTAGTACGTGATTCATAATGTGAAATATATGACGCTATTTATGCTCCAAAACACGTTTATCTACATGGCAGAGTTAATGCAATCAATAATAAAAGTAATCATAATTTGCATTTGCGTGTGTTTCTTCTATGGCGACTCCATGAGCATCGTTTGCAGCTTGCCCAAGAGCTCCAGCGCAGCGTGCGAATTCTCATCTGCTGAGGAAGGCTGCTGCTTAGTTTTTTGCATCTCTAGTAAATTTGGTTTGGTATGGTTTCGCAACACATTGTGATCACGTTGGGCCGACTTCTCCGAGAAGCAATGAAAATAAGGGGGTCCCAGTTCGAATTAACTGTTGTGGATACCAACGCGTTCGAAATATCGGGAGTTTCCCCCCATTGAAATACACAGGGCTGTGTCGGGACCAGGACGTCGGTTCGAATGAACTGTTTGTTCGAATTAACCCAGTTCGAATTAAGGAGCTTTTACTGTAATTCTGATGCGCAGGACTTTTTGTCGTGTAAACTTGACAAAAACAGAGACCCGCAACAAAATTGGCCCTATCATCTTCAACAAGATTTGACCATCTGAAGGTGGACTTCTAAACTCTACTAATCAAATTCGGTCTGAAGCTTCAAAGAAAAAGTGTTTCAGCATTTCATGTTCCTACTTGCATGCTGGCTGGAATGTTCTAATATAACTATGTATCTGGCAAGAACTCTATCTTATTTGTGTAAAGTATATGCTTGTTTATGAATTTAATAGAATTTGTTCATTTATTTGCAACTCATTTGTCGCTTGAAGACCAAGCAATAGGGGAAAGTTTGTGCTCATATCTATGGTCATGCTTGTTCAAAATGGTATTATTTACTGATCAGTACTAAAGAATCTACTCATAATACCGCTGTTGTTCTATTTGGATACAATTATTGCTATAAAAACCTGGAGGATGCTTGAGCTTCGCCTTCAAAAGTAAAACGCGATAGCGTAATCGGGCGCCGTGCTATCGCCTACAACCGCGCCCTCAGAAAAGGAACTTTTGTGCGCGTAACATTGGCCGCTTCAAACCATCCTAGAATGCATACTGCAAGTACAGTTGCGCAGTGCCCACTACGTCATAATTCTTTTTGCAAAGTGGCGAAGTACCCACTACGCGTCCGTAAGCTGCCATGCGGACTTTCACACTTTATGATGGCTGGGTAGCTTTTAACCACCCACTCGTTGCGCAATTAACACGTTATGACGCTTGATGCTATTGTACGATTCTACCACGTTATATTACATGCGTTAAAGAGACCCCTCCCACTACATGACGTTCTTATAGCGTTTTTTATGAAGCAGTTGAACGAAATAGCGTGGCTCTGTGGTACAACACCTGCTTGCGACGCAGAAGGCCTTGCTTCCATTCTCAGTCGGACCGAAGATTTTTCATTATTTATTTATTTGCATCTATCTGGAATTTTTGCCCACGGACAACGCCAATATTTCGCTCATAACCAACGATGCCGCCGCCGACACTGGGATTTCAGCAAAACAAACTCTTAAACGCTATCGCATTGATATTAAATTGAATGACTAATTTGGCTACTTTGGCTTGAGTTCTGGCTTCTATTCAAGTCCACCGAACGGCAACTGCGGTCAGATCACACCCACTATGGGGTATTAGCCAAGAATCGGGTCTCCGTCTTTCCGTGAACCTCGTTTTCAAACGTAAAAGGGTGAGGGGTATTTCAGTATTGAGTATATGGACCGACTACGGGAGGAGTCGATACTCTTGAGAAGAGTTTGATGCGTTGTTCGCAAAACCTGCTCAACCGCATGTTTATAATCTAACAGCAATGACGCAGCTATAGGGGCGGGCGCCTGGCGAAAAATAGGGTGATTTAGGACTTCTTTTGTCAGTGGGTATGAGCCAGAGTACGTAGAGCCCTCATCATCATCATATAAACTGCGAACACGTAATTTCTGTTCGATCCTCCATAGCTGGCTAGGCTGCTGTATTTCGAACGAAGAAAATAGCTCGCTTTTCAGTGTACGCGGTCATCGTCTCTTTCCCTGGAAGTGCTCTGTGCCCTTCATTGGAACATGGTGAAGTAATTTATTTTCGTGCTTCTTTGTTGAGATTAACAACCGGAATCAACACCGTCGCTAGTAGAGGCACTGTAACTGAAGGGTTTAGAATAATAGTGATCATCTTGTAGCTTCATTGCTCGCGTTTATCAACGACGTGCGTAGTTTTCATGTGATATACCGAGGAAATCGACAGCACGACCTGTGAGTAGAGGTAGCTGCTGCGGTAGCTACACGCAAAAAGCACCTGCCTCGCGGCCCTTGGAATCAAGGGCGGTGACGAGGCACTCGTGCTTATGCCATATATCTACACCATAGCTTTATCACCACGAGCATTGCCATCCATTCCCGCTGCACACATTTCACGTCATCCCCATGATTTTAATCTTTATGTGTTTTAACCGGCGCGCGGAATTTTAGGCCCGTATACAGCCATGTAAAACTATCATAGCTCACATCCCTTACATATCGTAAATCACGGGTCATTGCTACTTTTTCACCACTGTTCATGGCGCTCTTTGGCCAAGAATGGCCCTTGAGCCAATAAAACACACATATCATCATCTTGTAGCTTCGTTCGTATAAACAGAATGCATGAACACCAATGCTAATTTTTCTGTCATATGATGTACCTAGGTTTACCTTAAAAACAATGAGGTTTCCGCGCGCTTCTAAGCACCAGGAATGTGATATCCTGACAGTTACCTTCCTTAGTTTCAGCGCTTAAGTTGAAAATTTGAAGCGTTCGAATAAATGAAAAAAAAAAGAGCCACTTAGCATCTGTTTCATACAAGCTCTTCCTTTAGAGTTCATTGCCGTCGCTTTTCCTCAGTTTTTCATGTATATGTCTAAATAACACATACGAAATGCTTAAAATGCAGCATGTCTTGTATGTATTGTAGGCATGTGCTGTAAAGTAATGAACATAAGGCACAGCTGATGTCGTTGTCGCACAGTGATCTGCGTTTCAAAAAAAAAAAAAGAGCTTCTTGCTGCTAGTCCTGTTTTAAGAAGAGTGCTAGCGAAACTTTGTTAGTTTTACTGCCTAAATATAAGCTTTATTAATTTGCTGCTGGTGGAGGCATTGGCGAATGATGCGGTCTTTCACGGCTGCTCGACGCGCGCGCCGAGCTGGGACATGAGGGCGAGTGGTAGAATCGTAGGTTATCTGCCCTGCCTCAGGCTCTGACAGTTCGTGGACTACTAGCAAGTGGTGAATATCCGCGCAGACTCTGCCATATGTTTACGCTGCATCCTACTGCGCCGAACGAAACATCCAAGGCGGCACAGACTGTAGGCGTTAGACCGCTTGAGCAAGCATCAGCTTGAGCGCGTTCCCGCGTATAAGGGTTGTTACACCAACCAGCAAGCTTTGACGACTTATTTTAAACCACGCAGCTTTCCCTTTACTAGTGTTTCTGCTAGCACCTTGTCGTGTTGCACATCAGTCAGTAAAATAGCTCATCCTTCATCTCGCGCGTAAAGAAAGAGAGTTCCTTCTGAGACAAGCGTAGGCTGACCAAAATGTGTCTGAGGCAGCAGATGAAACATGGATAATATCAAAAGAAATGAAATGCAAATGATTGTGTGCTCCTGTTTGTGCGCGTTTGCCCCCCTGTTTGCCCGCTCTAAATTAAGAGCATTCACAGCTGAAGTCTCTCAGAACTGAACTGTTTTTGTTCACAATTTCGTGACCGGCTGCCTTTGTGACTTACATTGATAACGCAGGAGTCGCAAGAGCGTCCACTGTACCAGTGCCGACTTCCCAACGATGACACCGAGGACCGGGCCGAACTACGCATCGTCGGCGTGTTCCTTTTCTCCTTGCTCGTCGTTGGACTAGGACTGCTAGTTGTGTTGGGAACTGTGCTCCCCAACCAGCCACTAGGCGACACCATCACGGTGAGGGTCCTTACGGCACGAAGCATGAGTTATTTTTCTGCGAATAGTGTTCCCGCGTAAAATACGCAGAGTTTACCTAAACGCTGAGGTTGCGCATCAAGTCGCTGTTTCCTTCGAAAAGAGGCAAATGCCAGGCCTGTATAGTGGGGAAAGGACGATTACGATTTACCAAAATGTCGGAAGTACGCGATATTCAAAAGACTAGATTCAGGCAGTACTGTACGCTCCATGTCTTGACATTGCGGCAGTATTTTAATGAACAGGATATACCTTTGTGAGCATCTACATTATGTGTGTAAATGCCGATTCATACTTGCGGCTAGCACCGGTCGTACGACCAGCTTGGTCGGTTGCAAATAGTCGGAAATGGCCGTTGTGTTTGAGGAGCGACTGCTTTGGCTCAGTTGCTGGCTGCTTGATTTTTCAGTCTTGCTACTGTAGCCGCAGACCTCTGGACCAGTGGGATGTGCCTTAATAGAATGCAAGCTTATTTTGCGAAGCAATGGCAGTACAAGTAGATGCCGATTTGGTTTGACGAAGGATATAGGTCGCAGTAACGAGTGTGAATATTGGTCGCCGTGAGTCTCCCCTTTGTCGCCGGTCGCAAGTGGTTGCGCGAACAGTGCTAGTCGGATGTGTGAATCAGCTTCAACAATTTTGGTTGGTGCGGAACTTATTCAAGCACCGATCGGAACTGTTGGCCGATAAGTAAAAAAATTACGAAAGTTCCCCTACTGGGTGATTGATTCCACGAGAGCTCGAACATGCATGTCCGGTCGATATTTTTGTTTTGTCTGTGTTGTTTATATGTTATGTGGGAACATTAAAAGTGCACGGAACAGAGAATTTTATCTCCGAAATGCGCTCACAGCGCGCCAAAAAAAGAACATTTGAAGGTGGCGGCGCGGGCGTCCTGTTTTGGCTCACTGGAATATTTTCGGATTTCACGGCCGAATTTGACGCGAACTACAAATGTTGAGTCGAAAATTTTTTTTCCTAGTTTTAATACGCATTACTGTAAATTACATCCATACTTTTTTTATGCCGTCCTCAAAAGGAAAGCAGTGGCAAAAAATGACAAACGCGGGCCAAATAAAAAATGTTTGCTATGTTTGGTGCGCCTTGGCGTCTTTTGTATTTCACACAGAAACTTTAAAACAGTGTCAAATATAGAAAAAAAAAAACATTTGCAACATTCCTGCGGGAGGTAGAGGTAGTTTTCTTACGGGCAGCGCAAAATAAAAAAAAAATAGTTGAAGAAGCGAGTTTTCTCAAAAAAACCAATTCTCGAAAAATAATATTAAAAAAGGACTCCTGTCTCACTTCTGACGACAATGTTTTATCGAACAGCGCTTATGTCAGTGAAAACACGGTTTTAATATCGTACGTCCTCATTTGCTTTGTTCACGAGATATAACGGCCCAAAATGACCCTTGCTGTGTGTGCTCACTTCAGTGCGATTGATGGTTGTTATCAGCTTGCATTGGGCATAAATCTACAGTTTCAATTATTTTGCGGCAGCAAAACCTTGCTCTGGTGGCTTGTCGTCAAGAAAAATGTATTCTCAAATTTTATTTGTGTCTAGCGGGGATGGGCTGCCAGCGCTCCCTGAACTGCTAACGCGTACGCAGTTTGTAGCCTACCCCCGCAGGGGCGTCTGCGCAAGCAGGCGTTTGGTGTGTAGCGACACCACGGACCCGAGCTAACGGGGGGGTTTCGACCTCCTCCCACGCCTAGCCGTGCGTGGCACTGCCGTGTCCGGGGAAAAGGGGATCCTGGGGGTTGAGCCGACGCCGGGTGATTGGACCTTTAAGGCCCCCCGGCAGACGCAACACACCCCTTTGGCCCCGGCTTCACGCAGACGGCACCCCTGGGCTGACCCACCCAGGGGAAATCGGCAGTCGCCTTTTCCTGTCTACGTCTTCACACTCCTTTTACTTTCACAACTTTCCAATCTGTCCTGTCTCCTCCTCTTTTCATCTTATTTCCGAATTTCTTGGCGGCGAGGGTTAACCTTGTGCAAATAGCCTACCTTGGTCTACTTGGAAGGGTAGCGCTAGTAGACACGGACTAGAGGAAGACACACGGACACACAGACGGAAGCGCTCTAGCAACTGGTTTTTTATTGAAAATCCGCCCTACATATATACATCGCTTTTATGGCCACGTGACAATTTCAGCGCAGTGACGATTTGAGGAACATAATTTCTTTTTCTGACAACACTATCGACGGTGTGCTGACACATTTCACCCCTTCTTTGATTATGGTCTTTGCTTCGATGATTTCTCGAGTGCACTTATCTTTGTGGCGGCTGATTATGATACAATTTGAATAAACAGGTGAACAACCACAATCATTGCAATGTGTGGACAGGTGCCCATCCCTGTATCGAGCAACGTTTTGTTTGTGCTCCCGTAGCCGATCATTGATACAACGGCCCGTTTGGCCGATGTATATCCCGCCACATGTCAGTGGTAAACTGTATACCACGCCTGCTGCGCATGGCACGAAAGGACTTTGGTGCTTTTTCTGGCACCCTTCCCGCTTTTCAGTGGCAGGATCGGTGAGCTTACACAGGCGGCTTAGCTTATCGGGTGCTGAAAAAACCACCTTTACGCCCACCTGACTCGCTACTTTTTTCAGCCTGTGCGAGATCTTGTGTATGTAGGGGATCACTGCCACCTTCTCCTTTTTCCTGGATGCGGAGGCAGGTTCACCATCCGGGTGGCGAACTTTTGAGAGCACTTTGCTCGCAACGGAGACGAGCACCTGTGTCGGGTATCCTGCCAAGTCCAGCCGCGCCGCTTGTTCTTGCAGGCTGGTTGCCACTGTGTGAACACAAGACTTCCGGACCGCATTTGTCAAACAGAGGTTTACAATACCGCGCTTCACCAACTTTGAATGCGAGGAACTGTACGCCAAAAGCGGCTTGTTGGCTCGGGGGTGATAAGCCCAGCATGCATGTTTTTCAGCAAATGTTAGTTGAAGATCGAGAAACTGCAAAGTATTGTCAATAGATGATTCATGGGTTAAAATGAGTGGGGCGAGGCATTTCCGGAAGATTTCTAGAATCTCGGCTTCCTGGTCATTGTTGCCTAGGGCTTTGTCATGGATGATTACGTAATCGTCGACAAATCTAAAAATTCCTAAAACATTTGTTCCCCCAAGGCTGTTCTTTAAACGATTACGTAATCATCCATGACAAAGCCCTAGGCAACAATGACCAGGAACATACTGAAAATTGGCAGCGCAAACAAACGGGACACAGAAGAGGAACACGTCTGTGTCCCGTTTGTTTGCGCTGCCAATTTTCAGTATGAACCTATACCAACTTGCCCGCCTTTCAACACTTCTGCAATGACCAGGAAGCCGAGATTCTAGAAATCTTCCGGAAATGCCTCGCCCCACTCATTTTAACCCATGAATCATCTATTGACAATACTTTGCAGTTTCTCGATCTTCAACTAACATTTGGTGAAAAACATGCATGCTGGGCTTATCACCCCCGAGCCAACAAGCCGCTTTTGGCGTACAGTTCCTCGCATTCAAAGTTGGTGAAGCGCGGTATTGTAAACCTCTGTTTGACAAATGCGGTCCGGAAGTCTTGTGTTCACACAGTGGCAACCAGCCTGCAAGAACAAGCGGCGCGGCTGGACTTGGCAGGATACCCGACACAGGTGCTCGTGTCCGTTGCGAGCAAAGTGCTCTCAAAAGTTCGCCACCCGGATGGTGAACCTGCCTCCGCATCCAGGAAAAAGGAGAAGGTGGCAGTGATCCCCTACATACACAAGATCTCGCACAGGCTGAAAAAAGTAGCGAGTCAGGTGGGCGTAAAGGTGGTTTTTTCAGCACCCGATAAGCTAAGCCGCCTGTGTAAGCTCACCGATCCTGCCACTGAAAAGCCGGAAGGGTGCCAGAAAAAGCACCAAAGTCCTTTCGTGCCATGCGCAGCAGGCGTGGTATACAGTTTACCACTGACATGTGGCGGGATATACATCGGCCAAACGGGCCGTTGTATCAATGATCGGCTACGGGAGCACAAACAAAACGTTGCTCGATACAGGGATGGGCACCTGTCCACACATTGCAATGATTGTGGTTGTTCACCTGTTTATTCAAATTGTATCATAATCAGCCGCCACAAAGATAAGTGCACTCGAGAAATCATCGAAGCAAAGACCATAATCAAAGAAGGGGCGAAATGTGTCAGCACACCGTCGATAGTGTTGTCAGAAAAAGAAATTATGTTCCTCAATTCGTCACTGCGCTGAAATTGTCACGTGGCCATAAAAGCGATGTATATATGTAGGGCGGATGTTCAATAAAAAAGCAGTTGCTAGAGCGCTTCCGTCTGTGTGTCTTCCTCTAGTCCGTGTCTACTAGCGCTACCCTTCCAAGTATGAATTTCCAACTCGCCCAAGAAACAGCATTCCTAAAATACCTTGGTCTAGCTGCATTGGGGTATAGTAGCGTTGTACGGCTGGAGTCTGCAAGCTTTCAGCATCCACAAACTTGTAGCGTCCTCTCGTTGGGCTCCGTGGTGGGTGGCCGCCAGCGCTGCTGAACGAATTACAATTGTTATGTATAGAACATTCCCCCTGATAAACGATCGTACCTCCTCAAAGTGGGTACGCACCGAAGACTTCAACTTTTTGAACCGGCCAAGAGAAACATTCCCTCGCTTCCATGTAATACACTGTAAGAAAAGTGACAAGCAAGCCGGAACCGTATCCCCTTTTGTAGTCTCCACATGTCTAACAGAAACTCTCGGTGCAGGGTACAATGTTACCAAAATGGCCAGCGGAGACCTCCTCCTAGAAGTTCGGGAGAAACAACAGTTTGAAAAGCTAAATTGTCTTGCAACATTTGGTGACATACCGGTCAGTATTACACCACACATGTCTATGAACTCAGCACGCGGAGTGGTATCTGACGCAGATTTGCTTGACCTGCCCGAAACTGAGCTCTTGGAAGGATGGAGGAGCCAGAACGTGACTACCGTACAGCGGATTAATATCAGAAGAGACAATAAGGAGATACCAACAAAACACCTAATACTCACGTTTGCTTCAAGTGACCTGCCGGAAACCATTCAAACCGGTTATACAAAGACATCTGTGAGGCCATATATTCCTAACCCACGTCGTTGCTTCCAATGTCAAAGATTTGGCCACGGTTCGCAAAGCTGTCGTGGTCGGCAAACTTGTGCGCAACGTGGAGTCACAGGCCACACGTCCGACCACTGCAAAGAACCACCGCACTGCATAAACTGTGAAGGAAATCATGCCGCATATTCACGCTCTTGTTCACACTGGAAGAAAGAAAAAGAGATCATTACGCTGAAGGTCAAGGAGAACATTTCGTTTAAGGAAGCACGAAGGAGAGTTTCGCCATTCTATGGCCCAACATATGCTGATGCGGCGCGTCAGGGGGCACCGCCGCACCAGCCCTCGCCACCAGCCCGGCCTGTGCACAGCAAGCCGATGGCTATGGCACCTGCCCCTGAGGTGGTCGCAGCCAATCCTGCTCCACTTCCTCAGCCATTGAGCCCGGCGACTCCAGGGACGTCGGGTCTCAAGGCCTCGTCACACCAGGCGAGGTCGCAAACTCGGAGAACCAGCCTGCAGACGCGGGCTGCCAGCGCCTCTCGGGAGGCGATAGACACAACGCAGGCACCTCTGGTGCCGACAAGTCGACGCTGCTCAACTGAGCGCGTCAAGAAAGGGAAAAAAGCCTATAACAGGACCGCGAGACGATCCTGGTACCACTTGAAATTCGCAACCCCATACCTGAACACAAAACACTTTTGCCTCTGATATGGCGACACAAATTGTCCAATGGAATGCTCGAGGCGTTTTGAAAAACTTAGATGACATCCAGGAAATACTACAGCAGTTTGATCCGAGGCTGTTCTGTGTTCAGGAAACTCATCTCAAACCATCGAACACGAATTTTTTAACGCAGTATACAATATTTCGTAATGACCGCCACAATAGCCTCAATGCATCAGGAGGCGTGGCCATTATAGCTGGCAGGTCTGTTGCTTGTCAACACCTGCGCCTTCGCACAATGCTAGAAGCAGTAGCCGTTAGGGCCATCCTGTTTGACCAGCTCGTCACAGTATGCTCCTTGTGCATACCACCTGAGTATCGCTTGGAGTTGGAGGAATTCGAGGACCTTGTGGACCAGCTCCCTGAGCCATACATTTTAACTGGCGACTTCAATGCCCATAACACGCTATGGGGCAATATGCGTTGTGATGCAAGGGGTCGTAGGATTGAAAAATTCCTTCTGGGTTCAGATGAAGTCTTATTGAACAACAAAGAGCCCACATTCTTTAGCAGCACACACATGTCCTACTCATCAATAGACCTAAGCATAGCCTCTGCAGCACTGGTACCCTATTTAGACTTTAATGTAGTGATGAATCCCTATGGGAGCGATCATTTCCCAGTAATACTGAATCTACAGAAACAGGTTGAATGCCTACCAGATAAACCCCGATGGAAGATCGATGCAGCAGACTGGAATAAATTCCGAGAATGTTCACTTCTAGTACGGGAGGACATTATCGCGTCTAATACAGATGATGCAGTGGCATACTTTACTGCATTTCTTATTGATGCTGCGAGAAATTGTATACCCCAGACAACTGGACGCCCTCGTAAGCGGCGCATCCCTTGGTGGAACGAGCAATGCAGAAAGGCACGCAGAAACCAAAACAAAGCATGGGGACAGCTGCGCGATTCGCCAACTGCTGAAAATCTGATAAACTTTAAGCAAATAAAATCTCAGGGAAGAAGAACACGCCGGCAAACAAAGAGGGAAAGTTGCCAAAAATACCTAACAGAAATGCATGTCATGCATTATCTGTAATACAGAATCATTTACGCAACTAAGTCCTCTTTAGTATACCACTAGTCATCCCCATATTTTATTACCTATGTCTTTTACACTTTTGCAGCGACCCATTTTAGGCCCATTTACAGCCATGTCATATCTACATACCTGAACTTCTTCTAATTATTTGCCACTAACTTCTATTGAAATGGCGCTCTTTGGCCAAGAGCGGCCCTTGCGCCAATAAAATCAATCAATCAATCAATCAATCAATCAATCAATCAATCAATCAATCAATCAATCAATCAATCAATCAGTTTGTAGCCTACAACCTGAACTTACCCCGCCATTATTCGCTAATCAGGAGCACGCGAGGCACCGCGTAAGCACATGTTTTAGGTGACTTTGCCAAAACTCGCCTTGCACACCAAACAAAGCATCTGTATGCAGCGACAGGCCAGCCTAATCTGTAACTAAGTGCCACAATCAGAAGGCACGCTGTTATGGAGGTGCTTTCTCACTGCCTGCTTGCTTCCGTTCTGTTACGTGCATTGTACGCTCTATCTTCCCCATTCGACGCACTGTGCCTAAACAACATTTGTAAAAAGTTATCTCAGTAACGAGCCGTTAATTTCGCTTCCCACAATCACATGTTTTCGGCGTCGCAGATAACGTCTTCCTCTATCATCTTGACCTTTACCTCAGCGTTTCAGCAGCCAGAAAACGTGTGGTGTGGCATGATTAAGCCATAAGTGGCTGAAGCTGCCCAATTTATGGCGTTTTGTCGGCACTTTACTAAAGCGCCGACAAAACGTCGACTGGCATATATATATATCTTGGTGGTGCAGTGTCATAATTGCACTATTGCTATTGTAGCTTAAACGCTCATACTGTCAATAGCTGTATCCCACCGCCATTTCAGCCATCTAAATCGATGCAGTTTTTCTGAAAGTTGAACCCAACGGATTAACAAATATCCAAATATTTTGCCTCGTCCTCGTTATATAAATCCATGGTTGTTGGACATGGTTTAGTATACCTGATATTTTTATACTGGAACTCCAGATACTGCAATTCTCGTTTTCGTGCCTTGAAACCAAGGACTAAATACCGATGGACACTAGGGTATAAAGCACCGAAATTGCACTTAAAAAAAAGAAAACATGGATATTACACTGAGAAACAGATTATAAACAGCCTATTGAATAATAAACAGAGCAAGCAGAGAGCTAATGCTACAAATCGTCGAATTCAGTCGTTCCAAACCGTATCTTGCCTCATTGCCACATAAAGCTTCGTACACAGGAAGCGAGGGAAATACAGCTACTTTTCATGCTGGGAGATGACCATAGAGTATGGAGATTACTTGCTGGTTCAAATTTATTCGTATCTTAGTGCGCACGCTGTCACGGACGCGACAAGCGTCTCGCACACGAACGCAAATAAAGCGATGGGTTCTAATTGCGCCTCCTTCTACGCTTTCCATCCCACCAGGCGGACACGTTACCTTTCTTCCATGAACCGAAAACTTCGGCGCCCAGGATAATGCCGCCATTTGAAGATCATCTACCCACGGCGACGAATACTCCTGCGAGACGACCTGGACCGGGACATATTTTCCCGACGCCTCGCCCACGCCAACGTGAATGCACAGAGGTTGTTTGCCGCGTAGCGGCCTCCCAGCTGCGGTACAAGCTTGACTACAGCGTTGACCCGTGCAAAGATTTCTACAAGTACGTCTGCAATACCTTCAGAGGAGACGACGTGTTCTCGAATGTACGTAAAATTGGCTACTTTCGTGGACTGCCCCTGTTTCCCTCCTGTCTTGATGTCGTGTTTAAAAAGCAACGAAACCGTAAATGTGGTGATGTAATCTTATTATTGTAAACGCGAGGTCATCTGTGAGGCGATGGTGAGGCTGTAGCTTGTTCTAGCAAGCAAATTATAACACGTATTTGTTACTGAATTAGGCAAACTTAAATTAGGCAAAGACATTGACATTAGTGGCGAAAATAGCTTCATCACTGTCTGTTTGCGCCAAATGTATATATTCTAGCAAGGCATGAACTCGTCGAAGGAACAGTTCGAACGACGCGCTGCACTACGCAATTCTGTCTTTAACATGAAAGTGTTTTATGCCGGGATCCACCCAGATTTTCATGACGTATTTCCGTGACGGAAATACGTCAGCAAAATGAACGCCATCAGATGGGCAAGAAAAATATCTGTAAAAAAAAGTTCAGCTGACAGGAGTCGAACCCATGACCTCTTGGTCCGCGACGATGGCTGGCGGGCGTTTAGCCCACTGAGCTACCGCCAAACACATGGCGAAGGCTACATTAACGCACCTTTTATCTTTCACACTTTCACACAGCTCTTGAATAGATGGATATTATAAGCGTCCCATTTTTAATGGGACTATTATGGGACGCTTATTGTAATGTGTGCCATCAGTCTCGACAAAAAAAAATTGGCCGCGTATCTGCGTGCTTCGCTGCAAATGTCGTGTAAAGACGATAGAAGAGGCGCTGTGTGAGATATGGACGCCATCTGGCAATACGTCGGGAAACATGAGTGCTGTGTTGCGTGCTGGTAGTCCCGGCGCAGCAGCAGGCGAAGACCGGCGGTGACCAACGCGACCGGCGGGGACGCCAGCCAGCCCGAAAACGCGGTTTGGCGCGAAGCGCTGAAGCAGAGAAACGTCCGCACTCAACGAGTACTCTCCACACACTCTTTTATTTACACGTCGCCTGGGTAAAAACAGGAACGCCAGAGCGGCGCCCACAACCGGCAGCCTGAAGGCCGCCCACAACGCTGCTTTTCCATTTTTTAAATATTTTTTTCACCTTCTTGGCCTTCTCAAAACTAAAGTTTTTCGACACCAACCCATGGCATTCGTACAGTGCAATACAGAACCGAAACCGAAACACAACAATGAGCTCGTGCGAAGAGCACGGAGAAAGGCAAATTTCAGCGCAGTCGCATTTTCAGCTTTGTTGAAACAGCGCTCACTAGACGACGACGAAGTAAAAGTGAAGCAATGCTGCAATTCTGCGCCCATTTTGATTATTTTTAAAAAATTCTACGAATATTACAGAGAAAATACGACTATATCACATGGCTGGAGAGTTGGCAGTACGCGTGTCAAAAAAAATTACACCATCTCCCGCTAAAGGGGACCATGAGGCGATGCGAAGCCGGAGCACTTGCACGATCGCGTTCCGTTGGCGTTCGTTGGGCATGCTACCGACCTCGCGTCGTGGAACGCGAAGAGGGACGCTACGCGCGTCGTATCTTCCATCTAGCCTGGCCGTTAATTCTCACAGGGCGAGCGAGGAACGCGGTCGACAGGCGGGCGAGAGGGGGGCAGCGTAGGAGAAGAGAGAGAAGGGGAGGGGGCGCGCATGCACTCGAGCTCATCGCGGCGTTGCGCAGGAGAGAATTTCGGCATCTCTAGCCCGCGTTTCAGAGGAAGAGTGGAAAGGGAAAGTGGAGAGGGGAAGGGGAGAGGGAAAGTGGAGAGGGAAAGTGGAGAGGGGAAGGGGAGAGGGAACGTGGAGAGGGTGAGTGGAGAGGAGTTGTGTGGAGAGGGTATGCGCATGCGCAGTAAGGGTGGTCACGCCGCACACCACCGGATTGAGCTCGGCGTTAAGATACTACGCATCTAAAAGTATTGAAGTCGATGACCGAGTAGTTTCGAAGTGGAAGGGGCGCAAACATTGAAAAATGTGTGAAATGCTCCACGTTCAGGCACATGTAAAGTGGTGATGCAGTCCAAGTAAAAATGCACGCTTGGTCTTGTTGGGAAGAGTAAACAAAGGATTATTTGTGAAAGTTTCATCGGAGTGTTTTTTTTTGTTTTTGGCGAGAAACAAAAATTTATATTGAGCGTTCGCGGTGTACCTGGGCGCGTGCCGGTAAGTCCGCTCCACTGCGCCGCCACTGTTCCTTGGGGCAACGGAAGTATGCAGCGCCCACGCGGGTGGCACGATCGTGTGCTGCTGTGAGTTTTCACGTTGCTGAAAACTTGCAAACAGTGTATATGGCTGGCAGAATGTTTCGGAAGTGCACTAAAGGCTGCCGGTTAGTAGTCGGAGCAGAGCACGATTTCATTGCCTCGTCACTGCATGCACACGTACGACAGGCGCAGAGCTTGGGTTGTGTTTTCGATCTCTGCGGAGGTTGCAGTTCTTACTTCCGTTGCCGACGTATGGTCTTCGCCACTTGAAATGCCTGTGTTGCTGAGTAGGTGGTGAGCCCGGCATTAAGAGTGGTCAGTGATGATGGCACGAAAAGGTGAAACGTGCACGTACCTTTGAGGGAGATTGTAGACTCAAACCTTGCTGAGAGCTCAACTTTCTGCCACGCTGCATGCGATGCTTTCATCTTAGTAATCGCCTTGCGATTACTAAGCGAAGGCGACAGACATTTAAAAGGACGAAGCCGCCTTAAAGGCGGCTTCGTCCTTTTAAATGTCTGTCTCTCCGTCTAAAATATGACACGATAGCAGTATACTCACCATTCGCAATGTTTATCTTACGCGCTGCCAAGGGATGCGGCCGAAAGACGAACCTTCGAGTGCCGCGTGCTCGCTCGGCGACGCGATCACCCGAGCAAAGTTCACCTCTGCCGAAGATCCGAGCGTAAGAATACGTAGCTGTCACGATCCGCCCCGGGACCGCGGACGAGGGGGGCCGAGGCGCCCGCGCTCTAACAAGGACGACCCAAACGCATGGCGGGGTAACAGCTACTGACTGCCGAGCCGCGCTCGTCAGTGTTTATTCTTCACGCACGACCAAGGTTGCCTGCCGAACCTGGCGAGGTCATGAAACTAGGCTAGGCAGGGCGCCACACGCTCGTTACACCCCTCACCCCCAGTTATTGTACACAACATAAAAAAAATACAAGTCCCAGCCGGTTCGACGTTCATTTAGGTAGGCGAAAAGCGGTCTGGTGCCCTTCGTCGTCGATTGCTCCGCCTGGGTACAGGTGTTGAGGGACTAGGTGCTGTAGCACCAGGTGCTGCCTGTGCCACGCTTGATTCCTCCTGGGACACTGCTGTGGTTGGCAGAGATGGCACTGAACTTGCCGGTGGCCCAACTAGTGGCGCACCACTGGAGGCGCCTGTCCCTTGCGAAATGGCTGTCTCACTGGCCGCAACTGGTGTTGCCGTGGATGCAAGCCAGGTCCCGCGGTTAGCCCTCACATGGTCAGCATGCCGGTGCCATGTGGTTCCATCCTGCATTCGTACGAGCAGAGAGGAGGAGCTTGCAGGCGAGACCACTTGTCCAGCAGACCAAGGTGGGCCAGAACGGAAATTCCTGGCGAATACTGGCACTCCAGGCTCCGGCAATGGCCAAGGACGGCACCCTTTGTCAGCAGCCAGCTTCTGCTTCAGCTGTTTGAGGAGCGCCGTAGACCGGAGGTCTGGATGCAGAATGTCCAACGGTGTCTTCACCATCCGTCCCAGCAGAAGCTCACAGGGGGCACGGCCGGTGACATCATGAGGTGTAGTCCGGTACTGGAAGAGTATGCGGGCGACCTGCGTACGGAAATCCCCAGCCTGGCTCTTCTTAAGTTTGTCCTTAATAGTCTGCACCACCCGCTCAGCTGCACCGTTTGAAGCAGGGTGGTACGGAGGAACCATCATTCGGCGGATTCCGTTCTTTGTCAGCCAGGCCAGGTACTCTGCGCTGGCGAAAGCGGGCCCATTATCGGAGACTATGATGTCCGGCAGCCCCTGGGCTGCAAAAACCTGCCGAAGTGCTGCAATGGTCGCACCTGCTGACGGAGTGGTGACAGGTAGGACTTCTACCCACTTTGAAAATGCGTCGACTACCACCAGGAAGTAGTGGCCTTTGAAGGGGCCCCCAAAATCCACGTGAAGGCGGGACCAGGGCCTCTGTGGGAATGGCCATGGGGTGATCTCCACATGACGCGAGGCCCGTTGATGTTCCTGGCAGACTTGGCAGCTCTGCACCATGTGAGCGATGTCCTGGTCCAGTCCAGGCCACCAAACGTGGGACCGGGCCACCATCTTTGTCTTTTCCACACCAGGATGCCCCGCGTGCAGCAACTGCAGGACCCTGGACCGGAGACTTTGTGGGATCACCACCCTGGAACCCCAAAGTAGGCAGCCCTGCTCCAGGCTCAGCTCAGCGGCCTTGTGGCTGTAGGGCTGCTGCACCAACTCCTCCCCTCGGGATACTGCCTTCACCACCTGGGACAGGACCGGGTCCCGACTGGTCGCCTGCGACACAGCAGACCTGGAGAGTACCTCTGGGTACGCATGCTCCAGCATGAGCACTTCAGCTGGCTCTGGAACAGCAGCAGGCACCTCTGGCAGCGGCAACCGGCTCAGGGCATCGGCAGGTCCCAGGTATTTTCCCGGACGGTACACCAACTGGTAGCTGTAGGCCGCCAGCTTCAAGGCCCATCGTACCACTCGAGGTGATGCCTGCACGGGGACCGCCTTGTCTGGCCCCAGTAGCCCCAGCAGTGGTTTGTGGTCCGTCACTGCCTCGAACTTTCGGCCCCACAGGTACTGGTGAAAACGCTCGACGCCAAACATGAGGGCGAGGCCTTCCTTGTCCAGGTGGCTGTAACGCTGCTCTGCTGTGTGAAGACGTCGAGAAGCAAACGACACCGGGCGTTCTTGGCCATCCTTGTCTCTGTGCGCTAGGACGGCTCCTACACCATAGGGTGATGCATCTACAGTAAGGACAACAGGCTTGGCTGGATCGAAGTGCACCAGCACCGGTGCCTTGGTGATTAGCTGTTTACTGTGCTCAAAGGCCACGTCCTGCTCCTTCTTCCACACCCAATGCTGGCCATCTCGAAGCAGAATGTGCAGTGGCTGTAGATGCGCAGACAGGTTGGGCAGGAACCTCCTGTAGAAATTGATGAGACCAAGGTAGCTTTGCAGCTCTTTCTTGTTTCGGGGCTTCGGCGCCTTCAGAACAGCCTCAACTTTGCGGGGGGCCGGAGTCAGGCCGGCTTGGGAGATGACGTGTCCGAGGTATTCTACACTGGGAACCATGAACACGCACTTTTCCCGCTTGAGCTTGAGACCAGCATCCTGAAGTCGGGCCAGCACGTTGTGCAGATTCTGCATGTGGTCTCCATCGTCAATACCGGTGACGAGGATGTCGTCCAAGTACACTGCCACGTGCTTCATGCCCCTGAAGAGGTTGTCCATCTCTCTCTGAAAGATGGCTGGTGCCGAGGTCACTCCAAATGGTAAACGCGTATACTGGAAAAGCCCCATAGTTGTCGATATCGTGACATACTTCCGTGAGGCCTCCTGGAGCACCAACTGCTGGTACGCGTCTCTGAGGTCGAGCTTCGTGAACTTCTGGCCACCAGACAAAGCCGACCAGAGATCTTCAATCCGAGGCAGGGGGTACTTTTCGACGGTAGCGACGGGGTTGATCGTAACCTTGAAATCCCCACAGATTCTGACACTACCATCTCGCTTGGGGACTGGAACGATGGGAGCGGCCCACTCCGCAGTCTTAACTGGTACCAGGATGCCTTCTCGCTGTAACCGTTGCAGCTCCTGGGTTACCCCGTCCTTCAGTGCGAACGGCAGCGGGCGAGGCTTGAAAAACCGAGGCCGGACTCCCTCGGGTACATGGATGCCAGCAGTCGTACCGGCGAATGTGCCCACCCCTGGCTGGAACAGTGACTGGAAATCTGTTAGGAGGCTCGGGATGTCTTGTAAGCCATGTAGGGCTGCTTCCTGGCCTTCTGGCAGCCGAACACCCAGTGCGCAAATCCAATTTCTGCCGAGCAGCGTCGGTGATGACCCCTTGGTCAAATACAGAGGAAGGGTTGCTTCCCTGTTGCCAAAACGAACGCTGACCTGGGCCTGGCCTTCGACCTGGGAAAGCTCTCCAGAGTAACTCCGCAGCATGACGCCTGAAGCCTCGACGGCCACTCCGGGGAAGGTCCTTTTGAAAAGTTTGCCAGCCATGACCGACACACTGGCCCCCGTGTCCAGTTCCATGGAAATGGGGCGCCCGCAAACTTCGACGGTCAGCACGTACGGCGGCACAGACGACGGGACAAGGCCTGTGTGCCACATGTCGAAAATCGGCGGGTTCTCGGACACGACGTTGAGCCTGGCCGCGGAGGAACCCGAGCCTGCTGCCGCACGTCCCCGCCGCCACTTGCGACGCCTACCCTGACCGCGGGCTGTTGTGGAACCTGGGCTTGATCCAGGCTGCTGCTGTGGTGCGCTGTTCTGCTTCCCCGTTCGGCATACTCGTGCAAGGTGCCCCGTTTTTCCGCACGTGAAGCACTGCGAATGTACGAACTGGCACTGTGAGGGGGAATGGGCGTCACCGCAGCGACTGCATATACCGTCCCTTGCCACCATCTTGTTGACCGCCGCTTCTGTTGACGCCGCACGCGCAATCTCGCCGGCGTCTTTTGTCGCCGCGTCCATCGCCAGCGCTGCTTTCACCACGTCGTCCAGCGAGGGGTCGGGAAGTTCCAGGAGACGTGTCTGCATGGCGGGGCTGTTTATGCCGCAGACGAAACGGTCCCGTAGCAGCGAGTCCAGCTGGTCCCCGAAAGCGCAGGTACTCGCCAAACCTCGTAGCGCGGCGACGAACTGCCCGAGGCTCTCCCCTTCCCGGCGGCTCCGGTTGTTGAAGCGGAAACGCTCCATTAGCGTGGACGACGCCGGACTGAAGTGCGAGCGCAGGGTAGTGAGCAGCTCGCTGAGCGTCTTGGTATGCGGTGTAGCCGGCTTTAGGAGGTCGAGCAGGAGACTGAAGACTTGGGTTCCGCAACTTGCCAGGAAAATGTCCCGCTGTTTCTCCTCGGGCGTGTCGTTAGCGCGGAAAAACACGTGAACTTGCTCCTCATAGATGGGCCAGGCGGACCCGTCTCCCTCGAACGGCTCGAGCCTTCCGTACAGCGGCATGGCGGCAGATGCGGGGGGCGTTGTTTTGCCGCTCTCGATGGCCTGGGTCGACACGTTGACTGTACTCGTCGCCAGTGTCACGATCCGCCCCGGGACCGCGGACGAGGGGGGCCGAGGCGCCCGCGCTCTAACAAGGACGACCCAAACGCATGGCGGGGTAACAGCTACTGACTGCCGAGCCGCGCTCGTCAGTGTTTATTCTTCACGCACGACCAAGGTTGCCTGCCGAACCTGGCGAGGTCATGAAACTAGGCTAGGCAGGGCGCCA
This sequence comes from Rhipicephalus sanguineus, assembly GCF_013339695.2. Taxonomy (NCBI): domain Eukaryota; kingdom Metazoa; phylum Arthropoda; class Arachnida; order Ixodida; family Ixodidae; genus Rhipicephalus; species Rhipicephalus sanguineus. Next base: position 101,468,892 of record NC_051179.1, on the reverse strand, counting down.
CACGCTCGTTACAGTAGCACCATTCGGCTCCGAGGCACGAATGGCGCGAGTCACGTTCAAGCGAGCTGCCATATAAGTGTATTCCCGGTGCCTGTTAGCCACTTTTATTATATAATAATATATTTAAAACGAAACATCACTCATTTTCCCTGACACTTCGTCGGCGGCACTGTGGAAAGCCGAAGAATGCGTGTCGAAACGTGAAAACTCACAGCAGCACACGATCGTGCCACCCGCGTGGGCGCTGCATACTTCCGTTGCCCCAAGGAACAGTGCGGCGCAGTGAAGCGGACTTACGGGCCCGCGCCCAGGCACGCCGCGAACGCTCAACATAAATTTTTGTAGCGTTAGCTACACTTGCCTAGCCACAGCAGGTTTCGCGGGGGTCATCATGAGCCGTGCTGCGCATGCGCGCGCGACTCGCCGCTGCTGCTCTGCGCATTCGAGAGGGGTGACGTCGTAGCCATGGCGCGCGCAGCTATTAGATGCGAAGTATCTTAACCCTGTAATGCCCACTGTATCATATTTGATACATAAAATATAATGCCTCAAAAGAGGTAAAAAACCCGTCAAAGCTTCATAGAAAAGCCATTATTGGATATTAAACATGTTATAATTAAGTTACACTGAGTTACTCATTTAATCAAATTAATTAATTAATTTTAATTAAGAGTAATCAAGTTATGGTCGAAATAAAATTTCACCTCTTTTTTTCTTAAAATGAACTCTACAAGAAGAGTATATATGGTGAGTGTTTTCTCACAATTTTTCTCAAGGCAGAACGCCTTTTGGGCATTACAGGGTTAAGGCGGAGCTCAATCCGGTGGTGGTGTGCGGCGTGACCACCCTTACTGCGCATGCGCATACCCTCTCCACACACCTCCTCTCCACTCCCCCTCCCCATTCCCCCTGTCATCTACCCTCTCCCATTTCCCCTCTCCACTAACTTTCTCCCCTTCCCCTCTCCACACACCCTCTCCCCACCCCTCTCTCATTACCCTCTCCACTTCTCCTCTCCCCTCCCCCTTTCCACTCTTCCTCTGAAACGCGGGCTAGACATGCCGAAATTCTCTCCTGCGCAACGCCGCGATGAGCTCGAGCGCATGCGCGTCCCCTCCCCTTCTCTCTCCTCTCCTACGCTGCCCCCTCTCGCCCGCCTGTCGACCGCGTTCCCCGCTCGCCCTGTGAGAATTAACAAACCTCCTTGGAATTAACGGCCAGGCTAGATGGAAGATACGACGCGCGTAGCGTCGCTCTTCGCGTTCCACGACGCGAGCTCGGTAGCATGCCCAACGAACGCCAACGGAACACGATCGTGCAAGTGCTCCGGCTTCGCATCTACTCATGGTCCCCTTTAGCGGGAGATGGTGTATTCGCCTTCGCTGTGCAGTCGCCGTCTGACAGTGCGCTAGTGCCGCTTGATAGCGCCTCTGACTGGCGTTTGCAGGTGGGTAACGCCATGGAGAAGGAGAGCGCAAATGCTGCTCAACGGCGCAGAAGAGCCGAGAAGCTTATGTCATCGGATCCCGAAGTAGTTGCCTGGCAATTAGCGCTTCAGCGTAAGAAGAATGAACAGAAGAACGCTAAACGTGCTGCGGAAAGCTAAACGTGCTGCGGAAATCGGGAAAGCTCAGAATAATCAGCTGAACCTTTGCTAACGCTACGTATATCCTGGCATAGCCGCGCTAAGCCACTGCAAATTTTTGTTTCTCGCCAAAGACAGAAAACACTCCGATGAAACTTTCACAAATAATTATCCTTTGTTTCCTCAGACGAAGCGTGCATTTTACTTGGACTGCATCACCACTCTACATGTGCCTGAACGTGGAGCATTTCACACATTTTTCAATGTTTGCGCCCCTTCCACTTCGAAACTACTCGGTCGTCGACTTCAATACTTTTTTGACACGCGTACTGCCAACTATCCAGCTATGTGATATAGTCCTATTTTGTCTGTAATATTCGTAGAATTTTTAAAAAATAATCAAAATGGGCGCAGAATTGCAGCATTGCTTCACCACAAAGCACATCGTGAGACAAAGTAGCGGTCGTCAATGGGTGATAATAAGATAGTGCCATTCCTTTTCAAGTAAACAGCGCATATTTAAGGCGTTCCGTAAAGTATTGTATTTTTTAGAGTATTTTTTCGCAACCTATGTTTCACCCACTACGGCAAAATTCAAATCACTGTAACAGACAAGAAAAACTTTTTTTCCGAAAAATACTTTCCGAGGGCAAATAGTGCATTGATATGAACGTCCACAATTTTTTACAATACAATTGGAGGGGGTCGAGCGCAATGTCTGGGACGTTTGGCGTGGAATGACCCACAGTGATCTGCAAGATGAGAGTTGCCTGATGCCTTAACAGATGCGTGGTGTTCTCTAAGGCGGTCGTTCACGCATCTTCCCGACTGGCCTATGTAGACTTTTCCACAAGAAAAAGGTGTCATATATACCACTCCCTTTACGCACTTCACGAACATGTTTCTGTGTTTTACGGAGCAAGCTTTCGAACCTATGGGCTTATTAACGCGTGGACACAAGCTTGCTAGTTTGGTTTTTGCCGAAAACTTCACGTCTACGCTGTGTCTATTTCCAACGTGCTTTAGGTTGTGTGCCAACTTGTGGACGTATGGAATGACAGCCATTTTCCCTCGCTTATTTGTCTCCGAACTGGATCTTTGTTTTTTGCCCTTTATTTCTCTGGTTAGGACCGTGCACACTGAGAAAAATTAACTGTTTCGGGTAACCTGCTTTTTGGAATTTTTCCACCTGACTCTTGAAACTTTCACTGATTAGATGCCCACACGATTTCTGCAAAGCTGACACAATACAAGATTTCACTATCCCCCTCTTTACCAACTTTGAGTGCCCAGACGCGTAATCTAGCACTGGCTTAGCGCTTCTTGGTTGATAACACCAGAAGATGTGTTCTCCACCAAGTTTCAATTTTAAATCCAAGAATTGCAACTCTTTATTTTTAGGCTGCTCGGTAGTGAACTCAAGGCCCATGCTACTTTCCTTAAACACCATTAACACGTTCACTACCTCTCGGGAAGGATCAATGCCATGTGTGAATATCAGGAAGTCATCCACATACCTGAAGATATGTTTAACAATTCCAGAAATGTGCTGCTCAATTCCTTTGTCAAATTTACTCGAAAATATTTCGCTAAGGATAGGCGCCACAGATGAGCCTATACATATTCCAGATCGCTGGATGAAAGACCTACTTTCCCATGAAACAAAGGTAGACCTTAAATAAAACGACAGCAGCTCCAGGAATGATGCTACGTTGACACGGGATTTTTCGCAAAATTTCATTTCGTCATTTTGGATAGTAATGCAGTCCTTTACGGTCACCATCATTTTGTCGTGAGGTATGGAGTAGAACAAATCCTGAATGTCGATGCTGAAGGCATAACTACGACATGGATTACATTCTGAAAAAAACTTTGCCAATTGCATTGAATTTTTTAGACGATAAGGATCATCCACAGTAAGGCCTTCCAAGTTCCTCTGCAAATAACTGGACACCACTTTTTGCCAGGTATCCCTCTCAGAAACAATAGCCCTAAACGGTAAACCAGGCTTGTGTGTCTTGATTGAAAAGAACACCTCCAACTCGAGTTTTTTCGCCCTTTTCACCTGAGATGCCAGATCATGTAAACTCATATCATTTAGGAGAGCCTGCGCTGTTTTTACGACATTCTTGCTTTTTTCCCGGGCTGGTACAAAATACTTTTTCATCGCTGAAGCACCCTTTTCACAAAATGCCCCTCTATCAACAATTACAAAAAAGCCTTCTTTGTCAGCCACAGCTAAGCGCAAATCATTCTGAACCAGAAATTCACAGACGGGTTTCAGTTTATCTTGAGTCTTAAGAACGTCTCTAGTTGAAGCAATAACGTCCACGCACTCAGCAACGCACCTTGCTTTCTCGTCGTCGGTCGCTTCCCTGGATACGGTCCTGGCGGTGGCGAGCTTCTCTGCGCGGTTGAGCACTGGTTCGATGCAATGTTTTGGCCCAAAGGCCAGAAGCTGTGTGTAGGCTTGGGGAACCTTAGTGTTGCTCAAGTTCAGAACCTGTCCTTCCTTTTCCGGCGTCTTTTTTCTTTTCGGCAAATGAGGCATCACCACTCGCCACAGTCCCTCCGCTGTTGCGTCGCTGGTCTTGCACCACTCCCTGTAGGATCGATGCCAATCTTGCCCTTTTTTTTCCGGCTGCACGCTATTCTGAGATGGTCTTTGAAGCAACGGACCTGCCACAATAACTCAGACCTGATGATGCGGCATACCCTCCTGGTATGTCCCACAGTAGGCTGCATCCATCCAAAGAGACCCTTTAGATCTGGCGGGCACGTTCCCTGACGAATGTACCATGAAGCAACCCTTGCTCTGCACACCGTTACAGCGATTACTGAAGCCAACGAGGCTGAAACCCGTCTGTGGATTTCTGGTTCAGAATGATTTACGCTTAGTTGTGGCTGACAAAGAAGGCTTTTTTGTAATTCTTGATAGAGGAGCATTTTGTGAAAAGGGTGCTTCAGCGATGAAAAAGTATTTTGTACCAGCCCGGGAAGAAAGCAAGAATGTCGTAAAAACAGCGCAGGCTCTCCTAAATGATATGAGTTTACATGATCTGACATCTCAGGTGAAAAGGGCGAAAAAACTCGAATTGGAGGTGTTCTTTTCAATCAAGACACACAAGCCTGGTTTACCGTTTAGGGCTATTGTTTCTGAGAGGGATACCTGGCAAAAAGTGGTGTCCAGTTATTTGCAGAGGAACTTGGAAGGCCTTACTGTGGATGATCCTTATCGTCTAAAAAATTCAATGCTGGCAAAGTTTTTTTTTTTCAGAATGTAATCCATGTCGTAGTTATGCCTTCAGCATTGACATTCAGGATTTGTTGTACTCCATACCTCACGACAAAATGGTGGTGACCGTAAAGGACTGCATTACTATCCAAAAAGACGAAATGGAATTTTGCGAAAAATCTCGTGTCAACGTAGCATCATTCCTGGAGCTGTTGTCGTTTTATTTAAGGTCTACCTTTGTTTCATGGGAAAGTAGGTCTTTCATCCAGCGATCTGGAATATGTATAGGCTCATCTGTAGCGCCTATCCTTAGCGAAATATTTTTGAGTAAATTTGACAAAGGAATTGAGCAGCACATTTCTGGAATTGTTAAACATATCTTCAGGTATGTGGATGACTTCCTGATATTCACACATGGCATTGATCCTTCCCGAGAGGTAGTGAACGTGTTAATGGTGTTTAAGGAAAGTAGCATGGGCCTTGAGTTCACTACCGAGCAGCCTAAAAATACAGAGTTGCAATTCTTGGATTTAAAATTGAAACTTGGTGGGGAACACATCTGCTGGTGTTATCAACCAAGAAGCGCTAAGCCAGTGCTAGATTACGCGTCTGGGCACTCAAAGTTGGTAAAGAGGGGGATAGTGAAATCTTGTATTATGTCAGCTTTGCAGAAATCGTGTGGGCATCTAATCAGTGAAAGTTTCAAGAGTCAGGTGGAAAAATTCCAAAAAGCAGGTTACCCGAAACAGTTAATTTTTCTCAGTGTGCACGGTCCTAACCAGAGAAATAAAAGGCAAAAAACAAAGATCCAGTTCGGAGACAAATAAGCGAGGGAAAATGGCTGTCATTCCATACGTACACAAGTTGGCACACAACCTAAAGCACGTTGGAAATAGATACAGCGTAGACGTGAAGTTTTCGGCAAAAACCAAACTAGCAAGCTTGTGTCCACGCGTTAATAAGCCCATAGGTTCGAAAGCTTGCTCCGTAAAACACAGAAACATGTTCGTGAAGTGCGTAAAGGGAGTGGTATATATGACACCTTTTTCTTGTGGAAAAGTCTACATAGGCCAGTCGGGAAGATGCGTGAACGACGCCTTAGAGAACACCACGCATCTGTTAAGGCATCAGGCAACTCTCATCTTGCAGATCACTGTAGAAACTGCGGATGTTACCCCGTGTTTAAAGAAACAGAAATAATATTTCGGCACAAGGATCAGCTAACACGTGAGATAGTGGAATCTTACCACATCCGAAAGAGGGGACATGATTGTGTTAGCCAAGCTACGATTGTTCTGCACGATAAAGAATACGCGTATCTCGACACTTAGTATTTGCAAAATATATTAAATGACAAATAACAGTGACTATTATGTAATCCCCATACGAGTGGTTTCTGTTGCACCCTGTTCTGTTGCACATGCGCGAAGAGCCATGTAACCGCTTTAAATACCTTTTTCCTGATCAATAAAACTTCAGTTGTGAGAGCAAGCGCTGTCCTTGTCAGCCTCTTCTGTCCGTCTGTTTTTTGGTGCGCTTCAACAAAATTTTCAATTATCCCGTACAAGGGCCTTGTTCACAAAAAAAAAATCTTTTTTTTTTGTGAACAAGGCCCCCGTACGGGAGCCGAGACGTCTTTGTTATTATTTTTTAAGTTTTTGGTCGGCGTCTTCTTACTTTTGACCATGTCAGCACAGAGGCGAGTTTCTCGCCATTTCGCATACACTATGCTATAGCTGGCCTTTCAGTATTTTTCCTGCTTGAAAACCCGCCACAGTAAAACCCGCCACAAACGCGCCACAATAAAACAGCGGTCCAAATCGGTGCCCCTCTTACCGCTGTTACAACCTACCGACGTTTTGAAATAGGTTATTTTGGGTTTTTACTTCACTACGACATGTGGCGCGGACAACAAAGCTGATTTTGCACGTGCCTTGATGGCTGTTTCGCCATCCGCTGCAGTTGCCTAAATAACCGCCTTGAAAATATTGCGTCAACGTGTCTGTGAACTGTACCATTTCACGCGTTTACTAACTAGAATCTTGTGGGTCACTCGCAACACAGTTTTTTGATGCCATAATATTTTTTTTTCAACTAACCACTCTCGGGCTACACATTGGCTGGAGGTGTAAGCCCTAACAGGGCAGCTATTTCACCTGTAAAGTCGCGCATGTCCACTATTTTCGTTTGGTTGTTGCGCAGGTTTCATTTGCAAAAGCGGCGTCCACGGCAGTCTGATATATTTGGCTGATGTATACCTATAGCAGGTGGCCTTCGCGTGTGCTGGGCATAAATGCACATTAGTGATACCGCTGGCAGTTAGGTAAGTCAAATATGACTAACAAACCACAATAGAGGTTGCAGTCTCGCACAAGGAGAGACTATCGCCCGTTTATTTGTATTGCTGCGCAACCCAGAACTAAGTTACGATGACTGAAACAGCACACGCGACTAGAATTTCATACCAGAGCAGAAGCCTCTTGATGGCGAGGTCGACGACAGTGGCCCTTCCTACAGCGCTTCTGCTTCGAAGCGAAAGCGCGCGTGCTCACAGGAAAGGCGAGTGAACCACAAAAGGACGAACAAGGTTTTAGAAATGATGCTTTGGGAGAACACGACGATACTCTAATCGAAAAATGCGACGATATCCCAGCATGTCTTTCAATCAGAAGTACCAAAAAACATGGCATGCGGCCTACTTTTCGGTAGCTACCGTGACGGCAAAAGGGGTCTTGTGTTTATACTTGTATGACGAAGCCCTTGATGTGCTTATCTTGTTATTTCGGCTTTCGCTGGGACACAGGCTAATCGATGGCCAAATATTCAGTATACAGCAAGAAAGCCCTGCAAAAAAAGAACAAGGATAAGGGGGCTGCAGCTAGTCAATCGATGGTAAAAGAGCGAAATGACATCTGATTCCTCGGCAAGGGCCACCACCCGCAGCGAGCGGCCACCCAGTCGAAGGAGGTGCAAGTCGCGCTCTGCGGCACACAAGCAAGTCAGAATGAGCTATCTGTGCAGCAAATGCATAGTCCCACTGTGAAGTGAATGCTTAAATCAATTCTAAAAGTAAGCAGCCCCGTTAATAATGTTAATTATGTTCCTATTCGATTTTTTTTCATTTGATACCGCCTGAGGACAGCGGTACAGATGTGTACCACATTTCATACCGTGCAATAGAGAGAGTGGTACATACATCTGCCACTTTTTAAAAAGAATCTACTGTATCAACTTCCTTGAACATAATGTCAAACATTTTCTTAAGTTATCTTAAATGTTATCCAGCAGAGTTCACGAAAATCTTTTACATTATTAAGCTGTCTCACAAAGCGTAAATATACACTAATACCCGCATGCTTTTCATGCGACATCGTTAAATAGCCCGTATCGCAGAAATTCCGGTGTCGGCGTCGACGGCGCTGTCCGTGAACAAAAAATCGCGATGGGTGAAAAGAATAAAAATAAAGGTTATGAGCCGGAATCAAATCCACGTATTCAGCGTGGCACTCAGATGTTCGAGCATAGCGCTACGCCAGTGCTTGCCGCTGCTTCGAAAAAACCCTACACAGGCGTCATGTAGGTGGCGGAGTTCGGTTAACAGGTGTAATATTGCATGGCAGAAGCGTACAATCGCACCAAGTTTGACATCATGAGAATCGAGCAAATCATGTGTGGTTTAAAGGCCCTCCTATTACAAAGCGCTCAGCCATAATTAATCATCATCGTTAACCGTGGTATGTCTTACGGGGTACTGTTCCCACCATTCCACGGACGACATTTAGTTGTTTACACTCCCTCCCCCCCTCCCCCTTCATCATTATCATGCAAAGCGGGTGCTCATTTTACATTTTCTAAGTGTAGCAAGGTTTTACTTGAAATAAACGAGCCTGCGTGCATTTTGACACCGAGCAAAAACGTTTATATTGAACGTGTTTTTTAGCGCAAATATTATATTCAAATTTTGGGAGTAAGTTGACCAGCGTTCAGGCTTCGCTTTAAAAAAAAACACGCATTACGCTCACAACGTTTGGTATAATTTCTCAAGGAAATTTTCTGGAGAGATCTTATAACGTGCGCCTTTGTGTAATTTTTTTACAGCTTCAAAAGGACATTGAGGTCGTGAGCATGCTCATTCTAAGCGATCCGTCTGTTCCACCTTCCAATCAACTCGCTCGGGAGAAAGCAGCCGCCATGTACCAAGCATGCATGTCTTTCGCCTCGTCGAAGCGAACGGAGGTAAGCGCGAATTCTTTCGTATCGTTAACAACAATTCTCCTTTATAGAAGTCACATGCTCGGCTGCTGTAGACACGAACACATTTTGCACTTGACTATTGTCATGTATCGAAACCAAGCTCAGCACCACGACTAACGTGAATGCGTTTTAGGGCGCGCCCTTGTTGCTACAAATATGTGCATTAAATAATGCAGACAAGGGCGTCCGCAGAAATTTCTGCAGGGGGGTGCATCCACACTAGGGGAGGCACCGCCCTGCAAAGTTGACTGACAAAGTTGACCGACAATCAAGTTGACTGACAAAATGCAATGTTGACTGACAATTCTAAAGGCCATTTCACGCGGATATAGGGTACCTAGGTATGCCAATCGAGCTGTGTAGTTATTACTACGGCATAGTCCGGCAGATCCCACGCACTGTGGGAATCGATGTAATGCGAAGCAGCCAGCAAACATCTGCATAGATCGCCTTGCTTGCCTTTGAGGCAAATGAAGTCATTCATTTCATGACATCTAGTTCACTGTCTATCGCATGTTTTCATGCATTCATGCATGTATGAATATAATGAAACGTATATTCTGGTATATGCAATGCATGGCCTGTCGTTTATGTTCGTCGCGCACTCATGTCATGCCATACCAGTACGAAACAAGACAGTGTCATGTAACTCATGCTGCACATGACATGCATGTTATGATTTGCGTGTTAGGACCGGTCATTTATGTTCGTCGTACAGTCACGTCATGTAGTACCAATTTTGGTGCATATAAAGCTAGCGAAACGGCCACGAGCGCACCATGAACATGATATGCGAATCATACCCTACACGACATGCATGTCATATGATTTTCGTGTTGTGGCCTATCATTTATGTTCATCATACGGTCACGTCACCAAATACCAGTCTTGGGGTATACGAAGCTAGCGAACCTGCTGCGAGCAGACCATGAGCGTGGCATGCAACTCACATGAAATGCATGTCATGCTTGTCATGTTACCACCTGTCATTTATGCTCGCCGTACAGTCACGTCAGGCAATACCAATTTTGGTGTTTATCAAGCTAGCGAAACGACCCCCAGCGCACCATGAGCGTGGCATGTACATCATGCTCTACATAACATGCATGTTATGATTTTCATGTTACCAGCTGTGATTTATGTTCTTCATACAGTCACGTCACGCAATACCAAGTTTGGCACATGTCAAGATAGCGAAACGGCCGCAAGCGCACCATGAGCTGGGCATATATGTCATAGTGTACATGACACGCATCTCATGATTTTATGTTACGACCTGTCATTTATGTTCTATAGAAATGCTTCGTCATACCAATTTTGGTATCTATTTCAACGTTAGTATATATTTGATATATATTTCAAAGTTAGTGCTAGAAACAGGAAGCGCCAGAAGACGCAGCGCGCGGTGAGAAAGCACTGGCGACTGGACATTGTGAAGTCTCCAAAACGACAGGGGTTCAACAATGTTTCATATTTCATAGCACTGATAGTTCGCAAAATCACTCAGGAGCTGGCTCGTGTCGTCAGTTTCGAGAAGCGCTAATTGAAAAATAGGCGCATAAGTTTTGAACGCGCAGGGCAGCTCATGCTTCATGTTTGGATTCAAAACTTGAACACACTACCAAAAGGATTCTTTCGTATACTCTATTTGATCGCACAGGTTCCTCTCAGATGATTGTCTCCACTTTTGTGCGACAGCAGCGTAGTACCCGTGAAAGTCTGTGACAGTCGTTAAGCGGTCAGTCTCGTGCATGGGATAAACTTGGTGTACCGGGGTACTCTCTGCCTCAAGTTCCTTAATGATTGAGAGCATGGCACACGAATTGGCCTTCAGAAGCCCCATCTTAACGAGCAAGTCGTGCACAGCTTCAGGTGATGAAATAAGACTTGAGCTTCTCACAATTCGTTCCCTTGGCTTTGTCGCTACCCAAGAAGGGCAAGATTGCGCGCCAGGAGTCCAAAATATCTTCTAGAGCTTCATCAAAAGCGAACCACCTCGACGGACATACTGTTTTCAGCGACTTGATGGACATGCCAATGGCCAAGGACACAAGACCAAAGTTACGGTGCAGCTCCCGCGACGACTTCAACGGGGCAGGAAAATGCACAACAAAATCGTGAACTACGTTAAACGAGCTCGTCCTGATTCCATCTTCCAGAGCGTTGTTGAGTAGGTGGCACCGACCTTTGAAATGAAGGGCCTTGAATTCGGGGTTGGAGGTTTGCAAGTCCTTGTGAATCTTCTGCATGTAGGAAGCTGAGCCGGAGCACAATACAGCTACATCGCCTAATACAGCTACGCGCGGTAAACTTTAAATCGGTCAAACTAGAAGATGTATCAATGAGTGCTTGGAACTTGCCCTTTCGACAAACAATGGAAGCAGGTCATGTGGGCCCTTGAAATCGGAGTTTATCGGATAAATCCGAATTGTCAAAAATTTTACCGGCGAATGTTTATCGGATTTTTTCGGATAACACGGAAAACACGGAACCCTACACGGTATATCATATACTTCATTAAACTCTAGTACAACTCATTGTTGGGCTAGTTGGTGCATTGCACCGAGGAAATGTATCCAGCCAAAAACGGACGAACGCAGGAAACGGTGAAGGAGACAAGAAAGCGGCTAGACTACCAACAAAGAGTTTGTATTTTAGGCGCTTTCTTGTCTCCGTCACCGTTTCGTGTGTTCGTCCGTTTTTGGCTGGATACACATCCTTCATTATACTGGCAAAAAAGTTTTCTGGTATCTCTTTCGTGCTACTCTTAAATTGTCCTCGGAGAGAATAATGATAGCTCAAATTATAACAACGCCCTTCTATATTTACCGTCCCTGTAGCTACGCGTCACTTGCGCTGCCCGCAAAAGTACTTTACAAATACAATGACGCAAGAGCAACACTCCGTTTCACAGCATTCACAACCACGTATAACGACTTCTCAGTGCAAGATATACACGCTTGAGAGTGTTGGTGTACGCTAATTTTCCCTCTTGCATTTGAGCGTATTGCTTCACTTCGGCCGTTTCATAGCGCGGCAAAGCGAAGAATAAAATTTGCTGAGCAAACTTCCCATGATCTGCACTTCATCACATTTGTCATATTTTTCTTACAAATATCAGATCTACGCGACGCTTCTACGTCCTTTGGTTTGCTAAGCAAGCGCCAGTTTCTATTGTGACGCGTGTTACGTCTTCTCGTTGTCATGCTTTCGCGCCAGCGCAGATGTGATTTCTCGCCTTAGGTAAAGTAATGTAGCTTTTATGCAATATACATACCTCAATACCGAATGCAGGGTTTCGTAGGTAATCATTTGTAGTGTTGCATACGACTTGAAACTGAACTATCCCGCACACTAACGCTCTTTTCAATTCGCCTTGTAAATTGTTCTCGTTTTTGTGAAAGTCCTCGTGCCGGCCGGCAAAGTGCAATAAAACATGATTTATAATAGCAGCGCGAAAGGAGACGGCACAGAGGAAAACAATCTTGCAGAGGAGGTTGCTTTTCTTAACAATATTTTTACCTGTTTGTATTGCAGACGAAATATCTCGTCGAGTGGATGATTTCCCTGAACCTGGACCTCCTGAAGGAGACAAGATTGGCGACAGTCAACCCGGTTGAGATGATGGTGCGCGGCTCTCTGGACCTTGGAGTAGAAACTGTGATCTCCATTGTTTTCAGCGAGATGGATTTCGTTGGTTTCAAGAGAAAGGTTCAGGTGCGGAAGCAAATGAGTCAATGTTTAACATGCGGTTGCGATAGCAAGGTGGCACAATGCAGTGTGATATTTAAAAAAATGACTGTATATTAGTAATTAAGTAGTAGTGAGAGTCGTTCAACATTAATTTTGGAAAACGCGAACGTCGTAGAAGATTATGTCTGTTTTAAAGGGACACTAGATGGAAGAACAATTTTTCTCATGTTAGTAAATTACTTTTTCACAGTTCCAAAATCACCACGCATGCCGGGAGAAGACGCTTTGTAAGCGAGAAAACGCGGGCAAGAAACTGCAGCAGGCGACGTCATAAATTTTGACGGCACCTGCAAGGTCCTACACAATTCCTCATCAGCAAAAATAGAGTACATTGTCCTTTAAGGGGGCCATAGACTTATTCTACAGTTTCAGAAATTTGGGTTGAGGCAATGGCGACAAAATACACTGAATACACTTCGAAAACCGTGTCGCCACGTGCGGGGATTTCGGCGCGCAACTTGAGAATAAATCTTTGACCTTGATTTTCTCTTATTAATAAAACTATGATGGCGAAATGAACCACATTAGAGTTTTCCGAGTACAATTTACCAATCTTAGCCAATTCATTGTTTGACTTTAGAATTCCTTTAACAACGCTGCAGTAAGAGAGACCTAAATAGCGAAATAACAAATTGCCACAAATCCCACGAACCGTGGGAACCGATGTTATGCGAAGCAAGGAGCAAAGACATGGCTTTGGTATATTGGTTGGGTGCAGCGGAAGATTATGAGCTGGACGTACGTCGTGCTTTAAATCGAGTAGCTGTGTGCGTTGCGTGGGCTTACCAGGTACATGAACTGCACCTACGCATAAAGGGTTGCTTATAGTACGACTTGATGTGAACACTCGTGCATTAGGCACCATTACATAACACAAGCCACAGTCGGCCAACAATTGTGTTTTCTGCCATTAAATATGGAACATATGAATGACATGTAGGTCATTTCATCTATTTTCAAGCTATTCCAGCTGCAGTAACTGCTAAGATTACATCTTCTTTGTGCTATTCGTCGCATGACATAAATGACATGCATACATGCCATTTATTACATCATGTTTGTCATGAATTTGAAGTAATTGTAGCACATTTAGACAACCTGCTGTTGGCGAATTATTGGTGCTTTTACGCGAGTACATACGGTACATGTCAAGGCATGTTTATCATACGTGCAATGCCATTTAGCTATGCCATCCCTATTTAGACACCCAGCTAAGCATGTGAGTGCAAAGACGCTCATTTAGATCATTCATGTCATGCCATTAGTGACCATGTAGTGCGATCAAGATGGCTCATGCCCACTACAGAGGTTTTGATCACTGCTCACTTGACTCATTATTAGTGGCTTGATTTCAGGGAAATGCATATTAACACGAAAGTGTTTTATGCCGGGGTCCACCAAGACTTCAGTGACGTATTTCCGTCACGGAAATGACTTAGAAAAAATTAACACTGTCAGATGTCAAAGAAGAAAAGTTCCGCCAACCGGCATCGAACCCACGACCGCTCGGTCCGCAACAACAGATGCCGGGCACGCTATCCACTGCGCCACGGCCACAAACTCTCGAGGCTTTACAAACGCGCCTTTTATACCTACCACTCTCCCGGTCGGTGGGGTGGTGTTGCCCTGTGGGAGCGGTAAAGTAAAGTAATTCGTCATTACTGTGGCCTCCGCGATTAGCACCTGCAACGCGTTACACGTCCGTCCGATTCGGCTTGTTTTCAATACAAGTTCATTTTTGTCAGTGCCTTAACACACCATGAGGTGGTGATCTTAGACCAAGCGTCGTAAAAGCGTCGGCCTCGCTCATAGCATCACGCCAATCTCTGCGACGCGCGCCTGCCTCACCTGGTTGTAACACCGCGTTCACCGCTGACGCACTCGCCCCGAGAAAAATCGCGGCTGGGCTACCGGGGTGGCAGGACGCGCTTTGCGTTTCCATCTAGTCTGGCCGTGGTGTTCAGTCACATTTTAACATGCCGCTGGATGGCGACCAAGTTCAGCGTCCAATATGCGACGCTCTTCTCGCTATCACACCTCGTTCTCTGATTACGCTTTCACCGTTAACTACTGCAGCTACAACATGGACGTTAGTCGTCGGGATGCAGATGTACCACCAATCATCGAAGTAGGTGCATTCACGTTAAACGGTGCTATAATAATAATAATAATAATAATAATAATAATAATAATAATAATAATAATAATAATAATAATAATAATAATAATAATAATGTAGAGAAGCCTTGGGACATGGTAATGGGTTACCCTCTCCAGCGCCATCTAGTGGGTCATACTCTTTGGCTGCTTGAAGAAAGAACGCCGCTCGCGCAGGGAGTTCGTGCCTTGCCGTGACTGTCGCCATTACTCATTGTCGTTGAGTGCTGTCTATTAAACACCTTAACAATTTGGTGGAGAGTGCTCTGCTCCCATTCAATGCCCCTGGAGCTCCGATCCCGTACCTTGCCATCTACCATGCCTCAAGACGCCGCCCAGCAAACGCCTCCTCTCGCAACGAGCACATGTCCCGGTGTCCCCCGTATACGCGACCCACCTATCTTCACTGGCGCCGATAGCACCGACGTGGAGGACTGGCTCGCAATTTACGAGCGCGTCAGCATCCCCAACAAATGGGACGAAGAAGGCAAGTTAAGCAACTTGGTGTTCTACCTCGCGGGCGTAGCAAGCTTGTGGTACAACAACCACGCGTCCGATTTTGCGACTTGGGCCGATTTCAAGACCGCCGTCATCAGCGTTTTTGGCCGCCCAGCAGTTCGTAAGCTGCAAGCCGAACAGCGCTTACGTGAGCGATCTCAGCAGGCCGGTGAATCTTTCACCAGTTATATCGAAGACGTCCTGGACTTGTGTAAGAAAGCCAACGGCACCATGTCCGAGTCTGACAAGATCCGGAACATTATGAAGGGCATTGACGACGATGCCTTCACCATGTTGCTCGCTAAAAACCCTTCCACCGTGGCCGAGGTCATAACACTGTGCCAGAGCTACGAGGAGCTCCGCCGGCAACGTTCGATGACCCGTCGCTCCCCATCACGCGACGCAGAGCTTGCTGGCTTGGCGGCAATATCGGACCAGGGCGCGTTGCTGGCAGAAGTCAAGTCATTCGTGCGCGAGGAAATTGCACGCCAGATCTCCCTCCTCGCCTTTGCCCACCCGCCGCACGTTCAACAGTCGTCGACCACCCTTCTTCCTCCTCTCCGCCGAGCGATTGAGCAGGAAATTGCGGAGGTCATGCCTGAGTACCACCCGCAACCTCCGGCTCCTGCGCCTCAGAGTTACGCTCAAGTTGTCGCCAGGACGCCCCAAGTAATTCCTGCGGCTGCCCCAATGAGTTACGCCGAAGCCGCCGCTAGACCTCCGTTCTTTGAGGCGGGTGTGCCGGCTACATATGCTGACGCCATCCCTCGGCCCCGACTGCAGCCCACTATGCAGTCATTTCAGCAGCCGACTCGTCAATCACGTACTGCGACATGGGCGGGACCTACCCCGGCGAACCGATGGCGCACCCCCGACAACCGGCCCATCTGCTTTGCTTGCGGATACGCCGGTCACGTGGCACGTTATTGTCAACGCGTGCAGCCGCCTCGAGTCGCGTCACCTGTCACCAGCCAGTCAAGCCGTGCATTCTACGACCCACCTCCACCTATGTCGCCGACGTCACGCCCACCTCCAGCTACTCGCCGTTCTCCGTCTCCCCGACGTCGGTCACTGTCACCCATGCGGCCTCGTTCGGTCGCACGAGAGCAGGAAAACTAGTCGTCGCAGTCCAGGAGGCAAGGGCTGCGACGCTATCGAACTGTGAAAGCCCTCAGCGAAGTCCATCGAATGTAATCGACGTGCTTGTGGACGGTGTTCGCGCATCGGCCCTTATCGATACTAGAGCCGCTGTATCCGTTATGTACGCAAAACTTTGCCGCTTACTTCGAAAAGTGATGACGCCACTTTCTGGGATGTCCCTTCGTACCGCGAGCTCCCAGAGTATTCATCCCACAGCAGTATGCACTGCTCGCGTCGTCATTCAGGACGTTCTGTACGACGTCGAGTTCATCATAATTGCGGCATGCTCTCACGACGTCATCTTGGGATGGGATTTCCTGTCCCGCCACGACGCCGTAATTCGTTGCGCACCAGCCGAAATCGAACTCTCACCGTTCTCACATTTGACGCCGACAGACAGTCCATCGGCAATGAGCAAGATCCTCGTCCAAGACGATACGAAAGTGCCTCCAAACTCGTCAACGGCTGTGTCGGTCTACTGCGCCGGTCTCTCCGACACCACTGCACTCCTTTCGCCATCTGCCCGCGTCTGCACTAGGAAAGGGTTGCTGGTACCTTTTGCGACCGTGCGAGTCACTCAGGGCAGCACCACTATTTTTGTTACCAACCCATCCCCGTGCATTGTTACGTTGGTTCAAGGGGAATGTCTCGGCAAAGTGGAACCCGTTGAAGACGCACAAGTTCTGGACGCACCCGATGACTCGCACTGTACCAGTTCCCGCACCATCAGTGCCGTTTCCACGTCTGATTCGTCACCTACTGATGTATTTGGTCCCTCCATTGCTGACAACCTTACGTCGGTCCAGCGTTCGCAGCTTCTGTGCTTGTTGGATGAATTTCGTCATTCTTTCGATGTCGGGCAAACTTCCCTCGGCCGCACGTCCGCTGTTACGCATCGCATCGACACTGGCGCCCAACCACCACTGCGGCAACGTCCATATCGCGTATCTCCCACAGAACGCCGAGTAATTAACGAGCAAGTGGACGATATGCTTCGACGCGATGTAATTCGACCCTCCGACAGCCCATGGGCGTCTCCTGTTGTTCTCGTTACGAAGAAGGACGGTTCTGTGCGGTTCTGTGTGGACTACCGACGGCTCAACAAGGTCACCCGCAAGGATGTTTATCCACTGCCGCGAATCGACGACGCGATTGACAGCCTCCAAGGAGCAGAATTCTTTTCATCTCTCGATTTGCGCTCGGGGTACTGGCAAGTACCCATGGCTGATGACGCTCGACCAAAGACAGCCTTTGTCACGCCCGACGGCTTGTACGAGTTCAACGTCATGCCGTTCGGTCTGTGTAATGCGCCCGCGACCTTCGAGCGCTTGTTAAGGTGTTTGTTAAGGTAATTGTTAAGGTGTTTAATAGACAGCACTCAACGACAATGAGTAATGGCGACAGTCACGGCAAGGCACGAACTCCCTGCGCGAGCGGCGTTCTTTCTTCAAGCAGCCAAAGAGTATGACCCACTAGATGGCGCTGGAGAGGGTAACCCATTACCATGTCCCAAGGCTTCTCTACAATAATAATAATAATAATATTTGGGGTTTAACGTCCCAAATCCAGGATGTGATTATGAGTGACGCCGTAGTGGAGGGCTCCGGAAATTTCGACCACCTGGAATTCATTAACGTGCACCTACAGCTAAGTGCACGGTAAACGGTGCTATAGCTGCCAGACATCAATATACATTGTGCAAACTCTCTTGTATCAATTCAGTTGCTTCTGTAAACATTCAGTTACTTCTGTAAGGGCACGCGTTACTTTCGTGTTATTCCGATTCCTATGAAGGAGGGATCAACCATCTTTTTTGTTCCTTGTGCTCCTATCGCCCCACTTTGATATAGGAGCATGAATTAGAGGTTACTTTTATAGTGCTTTCATAGCGCCTATAAACGCCTATTTTGATGTCTGTGCCTAAATGTCTACAAATGCGTATAAATGCCTATTTTCAAAATCGGCGCCTAAACATAAACGCTATTTAGCCCCAAGTTTCGCTTTCGGGTGCAGTTTGAGACAGTTATTCATGTTACCGGGCAACATTAACAATTCGGAACTCTATGGGTTCAGCCTAGTGAGAGTACTAGAAGCGTTTGAGTGGGACGAACGAGGGGTTCAAAGTGAGGCGCCCGCCGTGGACAGAACAAATGGCACTGTGATCGAGGGGAATAGGCTGGGTGCACGCGCAGAGCACCTCGCCTATCGAGGAACACAGCCCGCATTCCACAGGAACGCTCGGCGAGAAGCGTGTGCCTCACAGTCCGCACAACGCAACCCTATCCACTTCGACTGTAGCGCCACCACAGTATTTTCCACACGACGCGCCTCACCCTAAGCAGGCGCGGACCCGGTTGTTCGGCCTATAGGGAACCCAAGCTCAAGTTTGCGGCGCGACGACAGCGCCGCGCCAGCCGCGCTGCGGCTCTGTCGGAAAGCTCTGAACCTTCGCGCGGCCGACTCAGTCCCTTTCACGGTAGCGGTAGCGCACGTGCGCACGCGTTCTTCTCTCGGTGCGGGTAACTGGGAGGCCGTCAGCTGGGTACGTTGAACCAAGAGGCTTGCTGTGCGAAGCTGCGCATTTCCACGATGGCAGAAGCGATCCCGCGGAAGCGCAAGCGTGGTCCGAAGTATTGCGGTTTAGTGGCCAGCCACAACAGTGCAGACAAGGCACACGATTCACGTGTTAAACTGTATCGGTTCCCGGGCGTGTCGCACGAGAAATAAAGGTGGCAAGCGTGGATAGCTGACAGCGCTGTCTCGCCTTCTATTTTGGCTGTCTGAGTTCATCGCTTTCGTTCGTTCCGACTACCTGAATCGGTAAGTAACGGGGCGCATGCACGCAGCGACTACAGTAATGATTACTCGCTGTCTTCTCGCATTGTTAAAGTCCAGTTACGGTTGTAGGTGAAGCAACTTTGTGTTTTGATTCCCCGTGCTCGTGAGACCTACCCGTCGTTGTTGAACGTTCACATTCGCGTTATACCGTTAGCGTTGCGCGGTTGGTTGAATTCAACTGAACTCCGCACATTGTCAGAAGTTCGGCGCCTGCATTTCACGCGTCGGGAAGGCTGCTTTATCACGCCAGAACTGACGTCTGTGCATTTTCAGCAAGCTTTGACATCTTTCTGCAGGTTTGCTTTGTTTTTGTCGCTTTATTGGGGTGATATATATTTAAGCCGCTAAATATAACTGGCACTTAATACATGCTTTGCAATTGCAACCTTGAAGTAACCACCTTCTGACTTTGTGCGATTTTGTAGCCGCGTTCACGCAACAGGTTTTATACGCCTGTTAAGTCGGTATCATAAAAAGAGACTGCAAGCATGACGCGAGAGCTGAAAAAACGAGGCGAGCAGTTCATCTTGCTTCACAGTGGTTGAAGCTCAGCTAGCTGCCTCGCGTCTTAATCGGCGGGTGATTCTCCAGTGGCACGGAGGACTTGACTCTAACCTTCTCAGGAAGCAGTGCCATGGCCGTATAATCTTTTTTTCGCACGCCGCAAACGTTTGTTCACGATAGTACACGGCTGCTACTGTAAGCATGCCATATCAAAACAACAATCATATGATTCGTAGTTCACGCCGCAGAACATCGATAGCGTGTACGGCTTCATTTCGAAGTGCACGTGGACGTGACAGAATGAGACTTACCTCGAGGTATACGTCCTACACGGTGTATTCGCGACTTGGGAAATGCATTTCGCTTTGAGTCGGGCGTGGTTGTCGTCGATCGTCTGCTCTTCACCGTTAACGTGATTGACGAGCCTTCCTCATTTTATCAAGTTCGCTTTGCGGAAGTGCCAGTCAAGCTTGAAGATCCTTTTGAAGCCGCACTGCACGCGGTACATTGTGAGACGCCGCAAGTGCACCGCGAGAGCTCTGCACGTGCACGGAAGCGAGCGGCAACGCGGTGGAGAGAAGGGAAAACGCTCGCTGATCACGCCCCAGTTTCTCTTTTTCTTCCAGAGATGGCGCTGCCTGTCAAGAGCAGCAGCACCGCTGAGCGTTGCTTGGGAAGCCTATAGAGTTTCCAAAAATTAACTAGAGGGGACTCTGGCGCTGCGATCGTTCAGCCACCACGGGAATGGTGAGTAGCATGGAGGAATAAAAATGGTGAGTAGTACCACGGCCGCGCGATGAAAAACACACGGTGCGGCCTGCCGCGTCGCGGCTCAGGCAATGGGCAAGAGCGGGGAAGCGGAGTTGACAGTTGTCGCCGCATTCCGCTAGGAGGGCGCCAGTAGTAGGAGAGGGCTCCACGCGACGCGCGGGCGGGAAGGAGCGCGCGTTCAGCGGGTAGGTCGAGGTAGTGGTTGTTTTTCTCCACATGAATCGCTCGCACTGAGTGTCACTAAAGATAGTTTGCGCATGTGTGATATTTTATACGTTAGGCGAAATGCCGCGTAACTGTTGTGTGCCGTTGTGTTCCACGAATGCATCGAAGGACCCGCAAATACGCTACCACGTGTTTCCCAGTAACGCAGAACGCAGGGCAGCATGGCTGCGAAACATTTCCCGTGAAGGACCCGGCGGGAAGGGAACAGTATGGCAGCCTAATGACAGGTCCCTGGTGTGCGCCTTGCATGAAGCAGGAAGGAAGCGGCCCTTCTAGTGCTTTTGGACGTGCAGAGCGCATTCGATGGTCTGCCGCACCTGGCGGTCGAGCAAGCACTTGCAACCTCGGGCGTCGGAGGCCGCATGCTGTGCTTTGTGCAGGGCTTTCTGTCTGGCCGTTTTTTCCGCGTGCGTGTCGGTCGAGCTCTCAGCTCTCCTCATCTGGTCACGTCAGGTGTGCCACAGGGCTCTGTACTGTGCCCCTTCCTATTTAACGTCGCCTTGGCACATCTGCCTTCTGCCATCCCTTCCGGTCAGCGCTACCCGGCCCACTGCTCCATATACGCTGATGACGTCGCCCTGTGGAACTGGGGCCCCACCAGGAATCTGCGTTCTGTCCGATCCTGCCTCCAGGATGCACTGAACGCCGTGGTCGACCACATTGCCTCTGTTGGCCTGACGGTGTCTTCGGCCAAAACGAAGGCCCTTATGGTGCACCCTAAGGCCGGAACGCGCTACCGCGTGGCGCGCCTCACCATCGATGGCTCCACGGTCCCATGGGAGACTACAGTGACCTACCTTGGGCTCCCCATCGACCACCGGCTGTCCTGGGCTCCTGCCATCAAAGAGGCCATGGGGATGGTGAAAAGAGTTCAGAAGGCGGTGAAGTGCATCTTCCTGAGCGGCCGCGGCTGTGCACCATCCTGGGCTCTTCGTCTTCATGGCGCAGCTGCAACCGCGAGGCTCCTGCACGCCTTGCCTCTGGTGGCACTTCCTCTCCGGCAACTGGAGCGTCTCGAGCTGTTGCATAGGGGCTTCATTCGGTGTGTCCTTGGCCTGCCGCGGTCCTCGCAAGTTCCAGCCACCCTGGCAGAGGCGGGCGCCTGGCCCCTATCCTTGCTCCTACAGCAGCGTGGTCTCCTCCACATTGACCGGCTCGCCCACGCGCCTGATGGGCGCCCTCTCCTTGCCCGGCTGGAAAGCCGACCAACATCTCGGATGGGCGCGCTGCTACAGGTCTACCGAGAAGCTGTAGGACCTGTGCCTCCAGCCATGCCCCCTCCTCCGCCGACAGTGAAACCTCTGACAGTCACTACCGATCTAGGTCAGCTCTCCAAGCGTCGCTCACCCACCTGCGCTCTACAGCAGGCGGTTGCCTCCAAGCTAGAGGAAGAGCTGGCTGGTAGGCTTATTGTCTACACGGACGGCTCTGTCCTCCCAGCTACAGGCTCGGCCACGGCCGCCTGCGTCATGCCAGCCCTTGGTAGAACGGCCACCTGTCGTCTCTCCTTTGATGCCTGCTCTACCGCCGCAGAGACGGCCGGTCTCCACCTCGCCGTGGACCTCCTGGCAGCGGACCCCCCCACGTGTCCCGTGGCTGTCGCGTGTGACTCACGAGCCGCACTGCTGGCCATGGCGAAACCGGAACGGGCGGGCTTCGGAACTCAACTGCTGGTCACCAAGCTGCATGCCCTCCTCGCCAGTGGCGTCGATGTCTCCTTGCATTGGGTTCCACCTCATGCGGGAATTCAGGGAAATGAGCAAGCAGACGCACTGGCGAAGGAGGCGCATCGCTCTACCGTCGCTGTCTGCCGTGCTGTGGTCGCCTCAGACTATTCGAGGCTGACCTTGAGGCGGCTGTTGCTACGCTACCACCCCGACGAACGTGTGGCCAGGCTGGAACCTCCGACCCGGCTGCCTGACAGGGGCCTCTCCAGGTGGGAGCGTTCCCTTTTACTGCGACTACGCATCGGCTGCTCCTGGCCTGCGGCACGACGTCATCGGCTAGGCAGAGCTTCGTCACCTGCGTGCAGTGCGTGTGGGGCAGACGAAACAATTGCTCACCTGTTGTGTGTGTGCCCAGCGCTTCAAGCACAACGAGCCGCCTTGCTCGCCGCACTCCGTCGCCATTGTATTCCGCGACTACACAGAGGGACCTCCTATTCCCTGCACAGCACCACACCCAGGTTTTCAAGGCGGTTCTTCGCTTTCTTGAGGACACTGGACTGGCCAACCTAAAGTCCCTAGATTTTTCCCTGTTCTTTCTTAAGTACCGACAACCATGGAAGCGCCGGCGACGAATCTCATTGGCTAACGCTCGTTTTCGGTAGCCATGTTCTTCCTAACTCTTTTCCAGCACCTGGTGAAACGCGTCCCCTATTCACTAATGACAGGGGGTTGACGGGAGGAGAAAGGCGCGTCGCGGTAGCATATTGTCCGCTGAAAGGTGCGTGGCTAATGTACTTAGACGCACATGGCTTTGTAAATCTTTCAAGTTAGGAAGAAAATGGCGTCGGACGCCAGCTGCGCTTGAGAGAGGGCCGTGAAAGGAGGCAGTTGTCGGTACTTAAGTAAAAGCGAAAAATCTAGGGACTTTAGGCCAACCGGCTATAGTAGCCGCCCGCCGCGTCCTCGGTCATGGACAGCATTCCTCCTCTCCTTCTCCTCTCTCTTCTCACCTTTATCTCCTTTTCCCCCTTTCCCCTACAGGCGCTGAGCCGTGCTCCCAATTAGGGTTGCAGAAGTTGCGCCTTTTCCTTTCCTCAACCTCTCCTCCTCCTCCTCCTCGCCTTGCATTTTACAGAGCAGGACTACAGGAAGACCGAGAAGTTTGCAAACGGCTGTGCCGACAGTGTTCCCCGGTTATCCAAGCTACATGAGCACGAGGAGCACGCCTGCTCCGAGGAGAAGCGGCCACGCTCCGAAATAGAAGCCGATATTGCGCAGTCGCGTGCCGAGTGCTCGGGCAATGCTGCTTCAAAATAGCCGTTTTGTCATTAACCAAAACGACTCGTGAAGTGACAGTTCTGAAGCCACGACGCCCAACAACTTTGAACTAGGGAATGAAACGTGTGTGGAAATGGCATTATTTTCAGATGCATCATGTCAAACTACATTCGACCTTGTTAAACTGACAGGAAGATGCTAAAAAAAAAACGCGCTGCTTCCAAGCGAAGATCGCTCGTATGAAAGGAGCACTGCAGGCCCTTCAAGAAAAAGTGGATGAGGCTGAGGAGCGCGAGCAGTTTTATGAAAATAAAACGGACATTGCCTGTTTTATGAAGGTGCTCAATGGGGCTGCGCAAGGTGACAAGACTGCCGAGTTCGTTAGAAACCAAGTCCGCAGTTTCTCGACGAAGAAGTCCCACTACAGTGACGTCATTCTAAGGGAATGTTTGATTTGGAAGGCATGCTTCAACAAAAGGTATGAGCATGCAAGGTCCAGAAATATCTTTCAGCTCCCTTGGGTCTTACTGTAGTGGTCTTACTGTAGAGCAAGAAGGGTCTTACTGTAAGCAAGAAGCGTTCTGCTCCCTGATCGTTGACGTGATGGCCATACAGCAGAGGGTCATATACGACCGACAAGTCGACAAACTTTTTGGTTTCTTTGACCGTGGTGAAGAAGAGCACTCAATAGCGGTACCCCAACTGGCAAACCGATTACTATGTTTTGTAATAAGAGGCTTGTAAACATCATATATTATTCCTGTCGGATATTTTTTCACGAGATGTGTGAAAGGTGACCAGCTGTTCTCTATTACGATGGAAGTGCTGAAAGTGTACTTGCGGGGCGGACGACCACACCATGGAAGTCTGCAAAGTTTTCATCAGAAAGCTCTTACGAACGCTTCTTGCCAACTGGGCAGGAAATGTTAATATGTCTGTTGAGCGTCTCGTACGCTTGGCACAAACACCTCTGGCCAGGAAAGTGCTGCGCATGTGATTCCAATAACACAGTGATCCTTTTTTCATGCACGTGCAATAAAGCAATTATGACTCCCCTGATGTTCACAATGCTTTTGTTTCTAAGGTGTGAGCAACACTCATTCCGGAAATACAACCGCACCTGTCAATGAGCGACTCTCCTGTTGATCAAATAACTGTAGCACAAACATACATTATCGAGGCTGAACAGCGCAACGGCAACAAACAAGAGAAAACATGACGCGAAAGAATTGCAACTCGCAACTCGCACGAGCAACCACTTCAGATAAAACTAGCACTTGCTATATATAGGTTGAAGCATCGCCGGCGCACATTCGGTAGGACGATTACCAATATAGTTAACGCTATAGCAAGTTTATTGTAACCCTTTAAAAACTAACAAGCGCATAGCAGCTGCGCTGTCAAGCCGCGATCCGCCGCAATAATTTCGCCGCTCTCGCTTTCGGTCTCTCCAGAGGCTCCCTCACTGGTGGCGCCGCGGCAGCAGCCAGGAGCAGTAGGCGCGCGACGCAGTATCCGCTCCACGCGGCAGGCCGCACCGTGTGTTTTTCATCGAGCGGCCGTAGTAGTACACACACGACTTTGCCTAGTCTTCGTACTTGTGGGCTTCGAACGCACTTGCGGCTTTGTTTATTGCTGTGTTTTGGTTTTCTTTCGGATAAAAGAATAGATTGTTGGGAACTTGATGACCAGCTGTGAATTCGGGAGCCTAAAAGGGATAAAGTGGTGAAGTGGAACTGCTGATTTTTGCTGAGCTTTGTTTTGCGACAAAGCGGATGCAGGCGACGCGGAGCCAAACGGAGCCGAAAGAACGAAGTTTAGACAAATCCGTGTACTACCCATCATTCCCATGCTGGCTGGAGCGCCACGCGTTGCAGCTCCCATAGGCCTGACTGGCTGCCCAGGCGGCGCTGCGAAAACGGTGCTAAAAAGCGCCCCCTACGATAAGTTCTTTGGTTTCGAGTAGTCAGACAGGCGGCCGCATGCAGCACTAAGCTCAGATGCGCAATGGAGCCACCGCTGTCGGTTGTGCTGCGCTTTGGATCTCGGCCAATTTCTGGCGTGGCTGAGTTCTTCAGGCCAAGCAATCTGCGTAAACGCAAGAAGCTCGTCAACGTCAAGTATGTTTACGACGTGCAGGAGATTGAAGGAACCATTTCGGCGCGCTGCAACTCGCAAGTGCAGCGAATCTCATACGACGTTGAACTCGAGTGAAGTTTTACGAGGCATGCTCGCGCGATTAACGACAGTGCATAAACGAAAAGATTGCTGTTAAGAAAGCCGAAATGATTTGCATTACACGACGAAACCGAATCAAGAAAGGTCCAGTGACGAAGGCTAGCCGTCGGCGGCCCGAATGAGCGCATTCGCGCCGTGTGCCGTTTTCTGCCACATTCAGTCGCAAACACACTTTTTCCCCATGCACGGTCGTAACTTTCAACATTTGCTTCTAGGGAATTCGTCAAATTCTGTCAGCGTGCAGTGGCGGTCGAGAAGCGACGGCGCGCAATGTTTACAGCCGGCCGCTGGAAGCAGCCGGCTGTAAGCTGCTGGAAAAATCGTAGGCGCATACGCAGGGTGACTCATGGCATCGTTTTTCTCGTTTCGCACGAAATGCCGGCTGCATATGCTCGTGATCGCCGTCGGCAGCCACGGCGTGCCGTCTGGACTGCACACAGGGAATATATACATATATAAACGCGTGCACGCGCGTATGAAAAGTAATCAGCACGTTGCGTTGCAAACCACGTTTTGCTCGCGTACTCACTTCACGCGTCGGACGGCACGTATCCAGCGGTTCCGTCGCTCCATTTCGTACGGCTTTCAGGGGAACCAGTAAAACCGCACATTAGGATCCTTACCCCCACTTTCGAGGCAATTAACCACGCAACAATAACGGCGGCGACCGCGCTTCGGGACCGCGCGTCGCTCAGAGCCGTCGCCCGGACCACCTGCTTTCGGCACGGTTTGTTGAAGCAGGGATCGCTTGTCAAGCATGTCAGACTCTGCATGCATAGCGGACAAGTTCCTGCGTACGTTTTAAGCACTTTTTGAGCCTGAAAACTAGGCGCAAAATTAAGTAAAACGCTCAAAGCAACTGAGAGCTGCGTAGCTCGCCGGTCGGCGTCCATTTTTGACTACCCAAGCAACTTCGGCGCACGCCACCAGGCTCCGCCACAGTACTCAAAACTCCAGCGCGTCAGCCCTATAGACACCAGCGCCAGAGTTCCCTCTAGTAAGTATTGTAGGAAACTCTATGGTTCGGCTCACTCAAAACGCTTCTAGTACCCTCTAGCCTAGTCTTCTAGTTGACCAACTCTCAGAAAACAACGGCTAGTAGCAGTGAAGTGAGACGGGCCGGTTCGGAACGCCGCCGCCGTGCTCACAAGGCGCGAGCTGTTGGCGAATGCGAAATAGCGGACAGCCGTCAGGGGAAAGGAGATCCGTGAAGAGCACAAGAAGAAAGAAATATGTGCAGTGCACGTGGCTTTTGTTTCAAGTGTTCACGGCCAGAAGAGAAATCGGCCCTACTTGAGCCGATCTTCCCAGGAGGAGACATCCGTCCCTTCTGCTCTTAGCAGTTGGGCAGTAGCCCCTTCTGCCCTTCTCAGTCATGCCGAAAAGGAAGACACTCAGAAGTATGTTTAATCAACAGTGGACACTTGACTCACCATGCTGCAGAATAAACGGGAAGACCGTGTTCTGCGAACCGCGCGGGACAGAGGACACTTGCACGGCTATGTTCAAGTGTTGGCGCCTTTGTCATCGAGACCAATAACATTTCTTGTTTTCCTGTCGTAGATACACGTCACGTGTCATCGTTTAAAATTATTTGTATTTATGCAAAAATTTATAGCGCCTATATTTACGACGTTTGAGGCCTAGAACATTGCTTGTCTGATTTTTGGCGTCCTAAACGCGCTTTTCTAATGCCTGCATATGCGGTTTTACTCATTATTACAGCAAAGCTGTTATGGTCGAAGTTTGCCGTGTGTCCTAGATAGAAAATTATCATCGTCATGAGCCGGCACGCTCTCTCTTCGTTCTCTTCATCATCGCCTTTCTCTGCTTCCTCTTCGGCTTCGCTCCCAAAACACGTGCGCCGATTTGTCCGGCGTGTAATGCACTAAGTCTTATTGGCGAGAGAGAGAGAGAGAGGAATAGAAAGATAGAGAAAGAGAGAAATTCTTGGCGAAGCGGGACTTGAACCCGCGTCCCCACGATCTGAAGACGAACGTCGTAACCACTCGGCTATCCAGGCACGCTCGCAGAGCTTGCATAGCCTTGTATAGTAGTGTAACAAGCGGGTGGGAAAGGGAAGCGAGGGTGAGCAGGAGGGGAGAACGAGTACTGAGAGAGAGATAAAAAGAAACAGATAGATAGACAAGAGATTGATAGAAAAGAAGGGATGAAAAAGTCAATTTTTTATTATTTTTGTTTTTGTTTCATTTGCAGGCCATCGTGACGCTTCAGGTGCGGGCTCGTGCTCGGCTCGCACGAGCTCTTACAAAAACGAAAACCAAGCGCGAGGCGCGCGTACTCACGCATCTTGCTGACCAAAATTCTTGCATTTATAGCTTCCTTAGCATTGCACCTGACGTGTGAAACGGAGTATAGACCAGAACACAGCGAATTCCATGCGCATCGCCATATTTGCATCGCGCGTCACGCCATCTATCGCACACGCGACGAAACAACATGCGCGGGCTGCGACGCCAGCAGACGCTACACAGAGCAAACGTGAAACTTACGAAACTCAGCCCGTCGGAGAGCGTGTTTCGCGTCTTTTCAAGCCTGGACATTTTCGCTGATTTTATTGGAACATCAAGAACATCTTCCTTATGCAAGTCCACAATGTATACAGTACGTGCTGAGTGGGCTGCGGAAGCAACCTCGTCAGATACGTACGCTGTTACATTTGTAAAAAAAAACGTTCTCGCTGTAGTACGCGTGAATCGTAATTGCAGTGCAGCTCGCGAAAGAGTGAAACGATGTTTTGTTGCCCCATATTACAAGTTGTGCACAAACTTTTGTGAAAGCTCATGATTTCAGCATGCATCGCGTAATAATTATAGTACGTTTTACGGGTAGTTTCACTGAACGTAATTTTTGTTTCACGGCCGCTCTTACAATAATGCGTCTTGCTCACAAAAGCGTGCTATCATAGAGTATAACCTGAAGTATCGTTCAGCGATCCCTTTTGGAAGCTACCTGCGCTATTTTATTGTTGTAACGATGGTGCTTTATAAGCGAAACCAGGGTTGCCACTGACTTTCGAGTAAATGTCGCCAAACAACGAGCAGAAAGTCGCCAAAAGTCGCCATTTTTTTTTAGAAATTTCGCCAAAAAAGTCGCCATTCTAGATGTGTGCGGCATATCCTATAGTAATAGGAATTTTCACTGATGTATAGCCCCGTAGAATACAGTGCCATTCAAAGCCCCTAAAGTATATTGACATTTCTCAATGCCAGGCGCATCGCCCCTTCACCACGGGAGTGCTTGGTGCACCTGGTTCTCCGACTAGCCGCAAGATGTGCGCGGAGGCGCAAGTATGAAAGGATAAAATGCTCATGATATCCTTCCATCCCTGTCCGCTCGTTTCAAAGGTAAAAGTGTGGTAAACCTTGGGCGAAAGCCGCGAAGGCGTTTTTTATAGACAGCTTTACATCCCCTCATATGAAAAAAAAAGGATTAACAGGTTTATTGAAAGTAGTAAGACAGAATTCTTACAGGTATCGTTCATTAGTGAGTCTTATACCTTTTAGTGTGAACTAATATGATACCGGACGCCACTGTCCCTTTCATATATAATCACTGATATCTACCCGCGTCAATCCAGTGCGTTATAATTGAACAGGTAGACATTGTAAAATGTTATATAGCAATTGTTTTCATTGCACACGCTCACCGAGAACAGTAGAAAATGCCTGAATAAATAATTTTTTATTGCACGAACACCCGCGTATCCGCCCATCTTCGCTATACGAGCTCGATTAGGGGATACTGCAGCGGTGAGTAGGTCGCCAAGCTATTCAGAATAGTTGGAGCTTTGGCGGAACAAATGGCCGGAACACACGAACAACCCGTCATCTAGCCCCTTCAGAAGCGAAACTTTAGCGAAGCTCTGAAGCATATAGATGAATTGAGGAGATACAGACGAGTTACAGGACGGACATACAGAACGGCGCGTAATGTGCACCTCAAAACCCAGAAAAACACAGAGAATAGTGCCGCTCATTCGTTGGCAAGGCACTGAGCTTAGGATGCATAACTCAGTGGAGACCTAAGCTGAAAATCGCCAAAAATTCGCCATGTCGCCATTCATAATTTTAGGTCGCCACGGGCCTCTCAAATTCGCCAATTTGGCGAAAAGTAGCCACCATTGGCAACCCTGAGCGAAACTGTGCTACTCTTAGTTGAGCCGGTTAGCTACGCCTGCGACGTAAAGGACACTGGCGCGAGTACTGTTTACTTACGTGCCAATATATGTATTATATGCAGCTGAATGCCTCGTGTCCAGGTAAATTTGGGGACATCAAACACTGAAATGAAAGCACGAAATTCTGGCAAGCTGTTGAGGAGCACCGTGCCATTTATTACCTTTTGAAGACGAAATCTCGAAGGCGTGGATGCCATCAAAAGCACTAAAGTTTAATACTATGCTGAAAATGGCAAAGCATGATGATTGCTTGTGCTTGAAAGCACTACCTGGCAATAGATTTTCGTCAAAGGAAACGCTCAAAGGTATGAAGTGCACCCCCACACAAAGCTCGCGCCTGCCTTCAACCCAGCTGTGTGTCACGCAAATTAGGTTCGCAAAATGAAATAGGTGGGCATCACACTGCAGAATAGACGCTGTTAGTGTACTTACTCGCGCATTTTCACTCGGCTCCTAGTTTTTTTTGCTTGAATCACAGTTATCCACTCGCGGCGAAGCTGAAAACACCGCACCGGCACTATTTCCGTGGCGCGTCGTAATCGTCGCAGACAACGATAATATCCTCTTGTTGCGCAGCTTGTTTTGGCATCCAGAGACGACGCAGTAGTGCCCAGACGAGCTCTTATGCGCTGAAGCGGCGTGAACGGGTACTTTTTCGCACTTTAAAGCCTGAGAACTGCAGCTTGCCCTGTTTACTCGGTGCAGCCCGCGCGCGCCTTGGCAGCCCCGGTCAGCCCGGCGTCTGGGTGCGAGAGTATTCGCTCAGCTCGCCAGCAGCCTGGGTGCGAGACAGGCGTGCTCTGGTGTATAGATGGCTTGCATTGACGTCACGGAAACAACCATGTTGGAGCACCTGCATGTGGAGACGCGACGCGTGCGATGCCACATTAATGCTGTCAAAACATCACATGCAGGTTATTTCATTACGCACGCACAGAGACGCTCCTGCCACGTCGTTTTCACATTGTCACTATTTGTTTGTCAGCAAAACCACCATCGTGGAGTACCAGTACATTCAGAAGCGGCGTCCATGACGTCACGTGCAAGCTATCTATAGACGCAATGGGAACTCGCCGGTGCGCCGAAAACGTGGGGACTATAAACGCGCCTTTATATGTGCGCTTGCTTGCGTTGGCTTAAGCTCGCTCCGTTCGCGTGCAATGGAAGTCTTCAACGTTAACCAAAACTGTGCATTCCACACAGAGCTGACATCGCAGGATGTTAAGACAGCTGGCGCCGCCTCCCGCGCAGCTAACAACTTATAAAAGCGGAGCTGTTGGAACATCGCTAGTTTTCTCATGCCGTCGTGCGCAGTTTTCGCCGAGCTAAAAATAGCATTGGGCAGCATAGCGAGGTGTAGGGGTAGAGAGCGGCGCGGCGACACAGCAGATTGCCTGAGCGATCCGCAGCGACGTCTTCACTGCGTCACGCGGACAGGACCACCGCGAACGGCGGTCAGGCTCGTGCGATGGGCCAGCGCCTTTGCATGGGCGCTCAAGGAGCGTTCGTGCACAGACGCATGCGTCTATGACAATGCTGTAACGCTGTGCTAGCGTTCCAGCACGGTAGTTTCGTGCGCATTTTCACGCGTGTTTCTGGGCTTGCGTTCCCCGCTCTCTCGCTTGGGCGGTCCTGTTCTCTTGCAGTGGAGTAAAACACGCGGCATGGCGTTTGCTTACCAATTTCTAGCAGTAAATAAAAAATGAGACGTTTAAGCGTGTATGTGCTATCGCAAACACCAAGGGCCAATGGAGCTGGGGGAAATCCAACAATAAGTTAGATTAAGCGAGAGTGGCGTTCAGTGGCAGTCGCATTCATTGAGAGTGCTGGCAAAAGTGTGGTCTCGGAAGCCGGTGATATATCAGTGGCTTCCGAGCGTGTGTCACTACTTGTGTATGGCGACATCAGAAAAGGCGAGTCTGCAACACTGACGACCAAGTTATAGTTGTGCAACAGCTAAATGTATCATAAAAAAGCTGGAAAATTGGTTTACTGTTGGCGACTTTTCGTACCTCCCGTTTCCCTTCCACTTACTGTCGCGTTCTGCATCTCACATCCTCACAAAATATAAAATGTCGCAAAATTATCAAATGAAGTTACAAATACTTGGGTGTTGTTCTTGAGTTTTGCTGTACCCTGCAATTAGACACTGTTTTCAAATGCCGCCACATAAATCATCCTTCAGAAGTGTCGCGAAGATTCTCGTTTTCGTCTCTGTTGACAGATTGAGTACAGTAGCGAACAAGATATATGGTTTGCCGTGAACCCAAGCATAGAGTACTACGAACGACTGCTGTCAAAGTACGGTGCGGAGCCGCCTCTTGTCGACCGACTCGCTGTGAAGATAAGCGGATACGACATGCACCGTAAGTTGTATTCGTTTACTTTTAACTGTGCAGCTGTGTAAGCTTGAAGTTCGACCGACGTTGCTCGGAAAAGGTTGCCCCAGCCGCATCTAACCTTGCTTCACATAACGAGATCAAACGAGCCGGCCCATTTCCGTCGCTCAGAGGGTGCATGCGATAACATCACCCCGCTCGGGAGGCCTGTCGTCGAAGCAGACAGGAAACGCTCTGCCTGTCTTTAACGAGCATGAAAATACGCGAGAAAGGGGGGGGGGGTCTTGCCACGTTAGGAGAGGGAAAGCCTAGTATAGCCTAGCCTAGAGCGCATAGCATAGTCACGTAGAGTATGGTGTAGCTAGGGGTAGGAAAGAGAATTGAGGGCAGAGTTGCCAGATGCTACCGAGCTAACAAGCAAATAATCATCACAAGAGAAGCCCACAAGAAGCGGACACTTAAATAATTTTCCCATTCTTCCAAACAATTTTAACTATAATAAAAATAGTCACAGTTTCACCGCAAGGGCGAAACAATGAATGCGATAGCAACAAATTGTGTTATACGAAGTGAGGCTGGCAGCTTACTGTTTTGTATCCGATCTTGCGTAACTACGAAACGCTGGTGTAAGAGAATATGGCTGCTCCAGGGAGATATGCTCTGCGCATAGTCACTTCGCGTTGAGAGCGCAGCTCGTAGAAGGGTGTACGAGCTTCCCGCTGTGATGGCTGTCGAGATAGCGCGCGCGCCAGCGATCGCGACCGCGCCCTTAGATTCAAAGTTGCTGCTCGCGCGACACCCCCCCCCCCCTTCTTGCGTATTTTCATGCTCGTTAAAGACAGGCGGGGCGTTTCCTATCTGCTTCGACGACAGGCCTCCCGAGCGGGGTGATGCTATCGCATGCACCCTCCGAGCGACGGAAATGGGCCGGCTCGTTTGATCTCTGCTTCGGCCACGTTCGTCGCGCCCGCTCGCGCGCTTTTATCCGCAGTAGAACACACGATGCGTGGGGGGATCTTATCAATTTAAACTTCGTACGGTACACGACGGCGACGGCAAAAACCCGTCGAGACTGCCCATATAATTGCTATCGCAATAAAATGTCACTCAGATACTAAGGGGAGTTGAAAAATCACCTAATTATTTTGTGCAGCGAAAATATTCGCAACTATGGACGAAAGCACATAGTTGCTTTAACATTGTCTTCAGGGTAATGTCCATTCAGTTGAATGCACATTCGCCGGTGCATGATAAAAGTTACTTGTTGATTCCCCCAACGTATGTTTGACTTCAACACTCAACTACTCAGTTATCGACAAAACACGCTATCAGTGAACGACAAACGCGCTGTTGATGAACGTGATCACTAAAATAGCTACATTTTCTAAGAACATGCAAATGAGCCCAAAAAATGAGACAAGCGACTGGAAAATTCTACAAGCGACTCAGCGAAAACAGAATCCCAAACCCGCTTATGCAGAACAGGCAACTCTGATTGAGGGTGATGATGTGATGTGAAGTTTAGAGGGAAAGAAAGAAAGAGAAGGTAAAGCATAACAGCAAGGTTTATAGCAAGTGTTGGGAAAAGGATGTGAGGGAGAGTAGGAGGGAATGGAGGAGGTTAAGGCCACCTGCCTCGCTGTTTCCTTAGTCTTCGCACCACTAGTGCGTAGTGTCCCCAATTTTTCTAAGAGTAAAGCCTTAAATGACTCTGTTTCAGAGTCGTGTGGGGTCCACGAATTTTGGCCCCAAAATAGAACAGTACGCGAGCGTACGAGGTGCACATTTAGTTCGTGTACTTCTTTGCGGTGCTCACTTGAGTGAAAAAAAAAATAGGTAAGAGCAGGTGAGTGCGCGAGCTGGGCGTCCATTTCGTCCACTCCGTCTGTGCGCCGTTCGCGCGAGCACCAGCTTCCAGACGCGCACATATATAGGTTCCTCGGGACTTTAGAAAATTTGAAATTATGGCGTTGTGTATGCTTGCCTACTTCGCGAAATTATGATTATGGTGAAGTCTGTACCTCGCAACTGTACTTGCAGTTGTCGCCCGACGAGAGTTTACAGTGGTCTCTAGAAAGCCGCTCCCAATTCTGACGCTATGAATGTGGTGCCTGTGCCGCGCAGGCCGGGCGTTTTTTTCTTTCGTGAATTCAGAGTAGTACAAAAGGTGTGCTCGAAGCTTGACATGCGCTGCTACATCTCGTCTGGTAATACGTTCGAAATGATTCGCACAGCTAATGCGTTGTCACTTAGCGCCAGGTAATATTTGAATGCTTCATTCGTTTGCGAACTTTTTTTGCACAGTTGACTTGAATGAACAAAAGTAGGCCGTTTCTGGTAGAGAAATCGCTACAAGTGTACAGAATTAGTAATAGCGCACAAAAATAAACACAAAATTATTCTGCCATTTTAACTCAAGAAGCCGTGTAAAAATATGCTAGGTGGCCGTGAATCCGCTATCAACGATGCCTCTAGAAGGAAGAATATAATGGGAGAAGATTCCTATTGTATTATCTACCGAATGCCGGTTTTTACGTTTTCTATCAAGGAACAAGTGGCGTTTTGTAAGACTGTCTAGAAAAAGCACCCCGACAAAGGAACACGAGTAAACTGAACATTTTAGCCTCTGCTCTTGCGTGTACACTAGTCCACGGTTTGTGGGCGCGTGCCATTTACGAGCAACATGTAATACTGGGCTAAAACATTTCCTTGATCATTCAGCCATTGTTTTACTTGAACACGCGTAATCCCACAAATTCTATTTCAGTTTGTTTCATGTCACTTATGTAGGTAGGCATTACATGTTCTACAATGGAGGATTTGTTATGAGTGAGGTGTGTGCGTTCCACTGCGTGCCAGGTTTTGAACGGCAGTGTTTATAAATGAACCGTGGACGCAGAGTGACAAAGCTTTGTAAAGTATAGCCCTCGTCTTCGTCAAATGCGCAAAAGCACTAATATGTGTTAAAGAATTCACATGGAAATCTTGCAATTTTTTGTCAGCTGTATGCTCTTTGCTTTATACGGGTAACACATGCTTATTTTTAACATTTGATATAAGAAAAATATGCGTCATCAGCTGTGAAGGAAAGGATATTACTGCTGTTTTTATCGAAAAGTTAAGATATACGTGTTAGATTTTGCTCAGAGTACGCTTAACGGAGCGATAAACAGCTTGGAAGTCGAATAAGACACATACATTGGAGCCATTGAATGAAATAAAATGGGCATGAAAGAACTACAACATTGTTCGTAATTCTAAAGGCTTTATATTAGGATAATAGTATACGACACTGAAAACATGCTATATTTACTTTTGTGTAATTCATACTATTCTGAAGGCAGGGTGTACATAAAAGTCAACGTGAAAGGCTGCATCCCAAACCCAACAAGATGCTTCAAATGCCGCAAGTTTTAAAGGACCCCTGACACCGAATTTGGAAACTCGAGATGCTTGTGTTGTTTGATAGTCCTGCATGCGGGCGCACTTCTGACCGATTATGAGTGACGAGCGTTGCCTTTAAGATATTTTAATTTGGTTTTAAAGTAAG
The DNA here is from genome assembly GCF_013339695.2 of Rhipicephalus sanguineus. Taxonomy (NCBI): domain Eukaryota; kingdom Metazoa; phylum Arthropoda; class Arachnida; order Ixodida; family Ixodidae; genus Rhipicephalus; species Rhipicephalus sanguineus. The sequence continues at coordinate 101,432,659 of NC_051179.1, read as the reverse complement.
CCTGAGTGCTCATCTGAATTTTGAACTCCTATCAACATAACCACTAGTATGACGTAGACGTAGGCCCCTTGTGACGTTGCAGAGGTAAAGCAAGTGTTGTCGACGTCACAGACAGAAATATGCGCGGTGCATGCACTGTGGTATATTGCGAAGCATGTTTGCTCTCCCACCTTCTGCTTCTTCGGTACGTGTCGGCAGGCAGCGTGAGCTCTCCGTGTGTGTGTTCTCCAACTGGCAGTTCAACAAGCGCGTGGCTGACGTCACCCAATACTGAGCGCATGTCATCACGCGTGCCCCGAGGTGCGACCGCCGCGGCGCGGCGCTAGTTTCTTATCCTATTTCGGCGCGCGTTTTGAACCTACACTAGAAATGACCACAATTAACGCTGCTAGGATTATTTAGACATCACGTTGGAGCATTTGCGGTGTCATTCCGTGATTACAAGACATAGACCTACGTATTGCAGCATAAATGTCACAAACGAGAAATCGGCTGTCAGGGGCCCTTTAAGGAACATCCCGCATGTCGTGGCAAAGCTACTTGCTTAAAGGGGTCGTGAAAAGAAAATGAAGCTGCCCGGTTGTAATTTTTCCTACTTCAATAAGGATTAGACGTGCCGAGTCCGAAATATTTCGGTGCAATATTCAGTCTACAATTAATGACACCCGTTTGAAATCGCAGGTTTTTTTGTGCTCCTAAGCGATCATGCGACACCTACGGCCGGCGTAGGCTTTAATGTGACGTCAGGTTAAGACAAGTTGTGAACGCGGCGAGCCGACTCCGCTCGAGCAGACGACGCTGTAGCGCGGGAAGGTCGGTCATGTTGAAACGGCGCGGTTTGTATGCGCGACGTTATGGCCCGCTCACGCTAGCGGCAAGCCTGCCGCAACGGCGCGATGCCGCAGAACGTCGGCCGTCGCCGCACGCGCGAGAGCTGTCCAATTTGCACGGCAAGCTTCGCCGGCGAGCCTCCGAAAAACATGGCCGCACTGCCAAAAGCGGTTGTCGTCCACTTCGAGTCTATCAAGTGGCCGCCGTGCGCTCTGTAGCGTGTAAGCTCCGAACTGATGCTTCTATTTGCTTTAGATTCCTGTCCCTAAGCTTCGACAGCAAAGTATTCGTGCCGATTCGGCCCCGTTTTTGAGAGCCATACTCAAATAATCGATGCTGTAGGCTTAGCGAGTCGAGATGGGCGCTTCCGAATGCTCGGAGGACATAGATTACGCGTTTGCTAGTTGTTTCTAATCCTCCATAGCTGGCGCTACTTGACCTGGCGCCGGCATGGGGACACTTTATTTGGTTGTACGCGACGTTTTTTTAATCCTGGACAGACTAAAACGCTCTGTTGACTGCTGGAACCATGTCTGGCAACGACACGGACGGCATCCGCACTTCTAGCGTGAAAAAGGCGGAGCGGAAAGCAAGCAGCTCGAAGCGTCCCGCGGCAGACGCACACGACGCGGAAAGCCAAAAGCAGACGACGCGGCGCGCCGTAGTCATGGCAACCGCTCCTCCGTCGCTGATCGGCCACGGCGCTCTCCGGCAGCCGGAGATCGGCGCGAAAATGGGTCTCCGACCTATTCTGCGAACGGCAAAGAACGGCTGACATGCGCGAACAAAATCGCTTGCGCACGGCAGCCTGAGAACGTCAAACGGCGAGCTGCCGTGCCGCTAGCGTGAGCGGGCCCTTATGGTGACGTCGTACAGCGGCGCAATCACGAGGCCGCATCAAAACACTATGATTCTACGAACCTCGGTCAACTATGGCTGAGTACACATCGCTGTCGTCGCCATGTTTTGTCGACAACGGAGACTTTTCATTGGCTGCTTAAAGTGACGTCAGCTGTACAGTTGAGGAGAACGTGAGCAGGGAAACCGAAATTGTGGTTTTATGGTTCTTAAATGCACGCTTACGATGAAACGACTGAATGTTTATTATTGAATGGATGGCCAGGATTACGAATACGCACGCAGTTGAAAATTTTCAGAAAACGTTTCACGACCCCTTTAAAATGCTAATGCGAATGATCGCGGATCAGAATCTGAGAACTGCAATGTTGTCCACTGATTTTTCAACCTATTTTATTAGTTGCAAAAGAGACCATCCAGCTTATTTGCGCTCACGGCCTTGATCGAAGAAAAAAATCACAGCATATCCACGGAGTGAATGATGATGAGTGGGCGAAGCTGCGGAGGTTCATCGGTAAACTGTGAATCTTCCGTGAATTCTGCCCAGTACATCATCACCGACGTGAGATCGGGCGCGTTTATCCGCGATGCGCAGCGCCTATAGGGGCGCCACTGAAAGCCGCGTATCGGCGGCCGTTGGAACCGCTCGCGGGTCGCGTAGCAGACGCCTCATTTGCGCGCGTGCGATTCGCCGGTTGTGCGCGTCCCAGATAATTACTTTTGCGGCAACAGTGTGCGCAAAGGAGCCGCACTTTATAATAGTGGACATGTGTCCGATGTCACAGCTGTGTGGGACGACAATGTCCCCATACGCGACAAGTGTTTGTCACAGACAATCGACAACAAGCTTCTCCTACGAAGTGGAGCTCATCGTAAGTACACCACTTTCTTTATAACGTCCCGATCACTAACGCCTGCATGCGTTGACGCGTGAACCAATGTTTTTTCTCGACACAGTAGCTTCGTTTACGTGCCATGTGCTGATATAGTAGATTTTGAGGGAGCGCTGTCGCACCGGCGTATAGATTTCACAGGGTCGGCCACGTGAAGGGTCAGCGTTGGTAAAACTTTGAAACCAGCACGATAAACTTGTGAACAAATAAACGATAAGCTTGTCATCATCGGTGCAGAAGCGCACAGCGAACATTCTGCACCGATGATCGCATTCCAGTGCCATCAATAGGTAGAATGCAGCCGATTTCGTACAGCACACGTGTGATTCCACGGCGCTTTTTTAAAGGAGCCGTCACCTGCCCTACATTCTCTCGCATTGCGCTTCGCGCCATTCGTTTTTCAAGTGAGCCAAGGTATCGCGTCTTATCAGTAATAACAACCTCATGTGAATTGTAGTGTCTACAATGCAGGCGAGGCGACCAAGTGTAAACGTAGTAGCGTTCGCTGAAAACGTAGCGACAAAAAAGAAGAAATAAAAACACGGTAATCGTTCTAACACTGCCGTAAACAAAGTGCGATTGCTTAGCTTCTACGTCGTACAGCCGCAATCCACCGCCGCCGTCGCTTTCGCTCATGAAATAGCACCGGAAACCTGTAGATGTGCGTTCCTGGCGATTTTTTGTGTGTTTGAGCAGCCGACAACGCAGCAGGTATTTTTCGATATCGCTGAGGCCCGCCAGAATCGTTAAATCACGATGAAAAACACATCCATCCGCGCACTCGCGTATAGACGCTCGCGGGAACACTGCTCGCCGGGCCCCGCGAGCGCTTCCGAGCCATGGCGGCAGATGGCGTCGTCGGCGCTTTGCGCATCGCCTATACTAAAGGTTCGATGAGAGTTATGACGACTTGCAGCTCACTTTAATGTTACATGTACGCTGTGAATTTTCATTGTTTAATCACGCACAGGAGAAATCGCACACACGCACTACCTTGGAGGTCAAAATCCAGTGCCTATATATACGGGGTGGTCAGTGAACGGTTGTGCAGCGTGAGTGGTCGGTTTTTTCAATCAAGACGCTGCCGCGACGCTGCCTCGCGACGCTGCCTGCGTCGGCGCCGCTGCGCCGCGAGGCAAGATAGGGGGGAGGGACCGTAGGAGAGGTGAAAGAGGGGGAAGCGTAAGAGAGGAGAGGGCGATACATATCACGTACTGTCGCAGCGCATTGTCTTTAGGGAGCCTTCATGTGTGCACGCCCCCTCCGTTTTTAAGACTGGTTATATGTAGTGAATGTTACATCTCTTTAACAGCCTCATATATGCCACAAGAACTGGTATTTAAATATAGCTCATCTTACTTTGTATTCATTGACCATCCATCTGCCTAATTATTTGTTCCTTGCAATTTGCTGTGATTATTGTATGCGCAATATGTTAAAGGGACCGACAACTCATTTTTCTCGACCCATTTTTTTACGACGCAACAGAAAGCTCACCCTTCGCAGTGTTTGTAGCTGCAGTAGGTGATCTCAAAAGCACGTAGTTATTTTACAAGCAGTATTTTTCGATCTGAAAGGCTCCAAACACGGATGTAGCTTTCCTCTAGCGACGCTGAGAATTGATAGCGATGCCGCCAGCCCTTTTCGCGATTTGTGAAAGCTATTGTTGTTCTGCTTTCGCAGGAGTTCCTGTAACTATTCTTAACCACCTTTATTTATAGCTTTTCAACTATTTCTGAAAATAACAAGATGTTACAATGAGATGATGTGGCATTATACACGTTCCCTGTGTTTGTACTGCGTTGTGTGCGCTGCGTTGTTGCAGCGATGGCGTAGTGGTAGAGCATCAGCTTCGCATGCAAGAGGTCCGTGGTTCGAATCCCGGTGCCGGACAATTCCCAACCGGATTAAAAAAAAATCCGCGTGATGATGGAATTGTGTAAAAAGGCCTGGGGTGCAGCCTCACTGGCGACCATAGCCAGCAATGCACTCCCTCACCAGAGCAGGATTGGCCACCCTGGTGTAGTACTTGGCCACTACCTCCCACATGAATACACCAATTAACCCTCGGCCCTCAGTCCCCAGCGGCTGCGAAGCAACTGACCAAGGCGGCGGTCAGACCTGCGACGCAGCAGAGGGTGCTAAGAATCTCTGGGTACGGACAGGCCGCCATTGGAATCTGAATTTGGCTACGTATAACGCTAGAACTTTATCTAGTGAGGCGAGTCTAGCTGTACTATTCGAGGAATTAGAGGGTGTTAAATGGGATGTAATAGGGCTCAGTGAGGTTAGGAGGCCACAGGAGGCTTATACAGTGTTGAAGAACGGACACGTCCTATGCTATCGTGGCTTAGCTGACAGAAGAGAACTAGGAGTGGGGTTCCTTATTCATAAAGGTATAGCTGGCAATATAAAGGAATACTATAGCATTAATGAGAGGGTGATATGTATCGTAATTAGGTTTAATAAGAGGTACAAGATGAAGGTGGTACAGGCCTACGCGCCTACATCCAGCCATGATGATCAAATGGTTGAACGCTTCTACGAAGACGTAGAATCAGCAATGAGTAAGGTAAAGACACAGTATACTGTACTGATGGGCGACTTTAATGCAAAGGTAGGCAAGAAGCAGGCTGGAGATCATGCAGTTGGGGAATATGGCATCGGCTCTAGAAACGCCAGAGGGGAGTTACTAGTAGAGTTTGCAGAACGCAATAATTTACGCATCTTGAATACCTTCTACAGAAAACGGGCTACTCGTAAGTGGACGTGGAGGAGTCCTAATGGCGAAACTAAAAATGAAATAGACTTCATAATGTGCGGCCACCCGGACATTGTGCAGGATATGGAAGTAATTAACAAGATCCGATGCAGTGACCATAGAATGGTAAGATCTAGAATTCAACTTGACGTGAGGAAGGAACGGCAGAAACTGATACGCAAGAAGCCGATTAATGAACTAGCTCTGAGAGGGAAAGTTCAGGAATTCAGAGTTTCACTTCAGAATAGGTACGCGGCTTTAACCGAGGAAACCGACCTTAGCGTTGACGCAATAAATGATAACCTGACTAGTATCATCAAGGAGTGTGCAGTGGAAGTCGGGGGTACAGTCGTTAGACAGGACACTGGTAAGCTATCCCAAGAGACGAAAAACCTCATTAAGAAACGTCAAGCTATGAAAGCCTCAAATGCAACAGACAAAATAGAGCTGGCGGAGCTCTCGAAGTTAATCAATAGGCGTAAAGTAGCCGACATAAGAAAGTATAATATGGAGAGAATTGAGCATGCTCTAAAGAACGGAAGAAGCCTCAAAGCTATGAAGACAAAACTGTGCATAGGCAAAAATCAGATGTATGCAATAAGGGACCAGGAAGGCAAGGTCACAAACAATATGGATAGAATAGTTGAGGTAGCGGAAGAGTTCTACAGGGATCTGTACAGCAGCCGAGGCATTCAGGATGATAACGTAAGAAGGAGTAATAGCGCAGAGGAATCTGACATCCCACCAGTATTGACAGGAGAAGTAAAGAAAGCCCTAAAGGGAATGCAAAGAGGCAAAGCAGCTGGTGAGGATCAGGTAACATCAGACCTGTTGAAAGACGGTGGAGAGATTATGTTAGAGAAACTGGCCACCCTGTATACGAAGTGCCTCTCGACGCGGAGGATACCAGAATCTTGGAAGAATGCCAATATCATCTTGATCCATAAGAAAGGGGACGTCAAGGACCTGAAAAATTACAGGCCCATAAGCTTACTGTCCGTTGTCTACAAGCTATTTACAAAAGTAATTGCTAACAGAATTAATACGACATTAGAGTTCAATCAACCAAGGGACCAGGCAGGATTTCGTACAGGATTCTCAACAATAGACCATATTCATACTATCAATCAGGTGATAGAGAAATGCGCGGAATACAACCAACCCCTATACATAGCCTTCATAGATTACGAGAAGGCATTCGATTCGGTGGAGACATCAGCAGTCATGCAGGCACTGCGGAATCAAGGCATCGACGAAGCCTATATAAACATAATGGAAGAAATCTACAGCGGATCCACAGCCACTATAGTCCTCCATAAAGAAAGCGACAGAATCACAATAAAGAAGGGCGTACGGCAGGGAGACACGATCTCTCCACTGTTATTCACCGCGTGTTTACAGGAGGTTTTCAGGGCCCTAGATTGGGAAGAGTTAGGGATAAGAGTTAATGGAGAGTATCTCAGTAACCTACGATTCGCTGACGACATTGCATTGATGAGTAACGCGGGAGACGAATTGCAGCTCATGATTACTGAACTGGATACGGAAAGTAGAAGAGTAGGTCTGAAAATTAATATGCATAAAACTAAAGTAATGTGGAACAATCTTGGCAGAGAACAGCGCTTTATGATAGGTGGCGAGACATTGGAAGTAATAAAGGAGTACGTCTACTTAGGACAGGTAGTAACCGCGGAGCCGAACCATGAGAGTGAAATAACTAGAAGAATAAGGATGGGTTGGGGATCATTCGGCAAGCATTATCAAATCATGAATGGTAATCTACCACTATCCCTCAAGAGGAAGGTATATAACAGCTGCATCTTACCGGTACTTACCTACGGAGCAGAAACCTGGAGACTTACAAAGAGGGTTCAACTGAAATTGAGGACGACGCAGCGAGCGATGGAAAGGAAAATGGTAGGTGTAACCTTAAGAGACAGGAAGAGAGCAGAGTGGGTCAGGGAACAAACGGGGGTTAAGGACATCATAGTTGAAATCAAGAAGAAATGGATATGGGCCGGGCGCGTAGCACGTCGGCAGGATAACCGGTGGTCATTAAGGGTAACTGACTGGATTCCAAGAGAAGGCAAACGCGTGAGGGGGAGACAGAAAATTAGGTGGGTAGATGAGATTTAAGAAGTTTGCAGGTATAACGTGGCAGCAGAAAGCACAGGACCGGGTTGATTGGCGGAACATGGGAGAGGCCTTTGCCCTGCAGTGGGCGTAGACAGGCTGCTGATGATGATGATGGGAGAGGGCAAGGGGAAGTGGAGAGGGTGAGTGGAGAGGGGAAGGGGAGAGGGAAAGGGGAGAGGGGTAGAGGACATGGGGAATGGTGAGGGGGAGTGGAGAGGTGGTGTGTGGAGAGGGTATGCGCACGCGCAGTAAGGGTGGTCACGCAGCACACCACCACCACCACCACCACCGGACAGATACTGCCGTTCACTGCCGGCTGTCGGGAGATACGCCGGACAACGGAGACGTGACAAGGTTAGGCTAAGAGGAGCTACGCCCCTAAAAAGGTTAGGAAAGACGAAATAGTTGCTGAAACAGTTGAAGAAAAAAAGGCTCGTTCTCTGAAGCAAGAACGTCCTATCCATTATGTGATATTCTCTAACTACTTATCGACCCTTTCGTATATATGAGCGCCCACAGCACAGCAGTACAGTGAAACTGTATTTGCTGAAGATGGATAATTCGTCAGATTATAATAAGTTAACTTAAAAATCAATATGAACAATATGAAAACTCTTAGATGCCACTCACGCAAAAGTACACATAGTTGCTTAGCAAAACGTGTCCTTTGTCGGTCCTTGTGTTGTTTTATGCTACAATTTTCCCACAGTACACATAGTTGGGCAGTGATGAAAAGAAGTCAGGGAAAATCAGCTTTGCTGTACCATACTTGTACGCTAATTATTATGCTCAAATTTGAAGGATGCTATGGAACCACGAATTCTCCCTTCAGGGAAAAGACAACAACAAACATATTTGTTGTCTGTGATGCGTTGTGTCCTTGGTCTTAAAGTCGTACAATTAGAGTGTAATTTCCTTAATGTTGTCTGACATACTCTTCGATTCTTTCTGTAGTAAAGGACATCGCGCAAGCCGCACTTGCCAAAGGAAATCGCGGGGAGGACATTCCCATACACAAGCTCGGTCTTTATACAAAACCATACGTTACTGAAGGTAAGTGGAAGATTTGTACTAGAGCTTATATAGTTAACAAATTGTCGCTTTCAGTATTCTCTCGGCACAAAAAAAAAAAAAAAACGAAACATGCCAGAATAACGACGATCGTTTGCTTCGCTGTAAAAAGGAAGTCTACTTAATTACCCTGTGTTACCAGCATCTACGACGCGAGCAGGCGCTTGTCGTCAAGGCAACTGAGGCACCACATGCTTGTTGCTTACAGGGTCATTGCCTAATCACAAGTAGTGGTTCTTCTAGAAACCGGCCATGGCGAGCACGCGGACAGGCCGAAGTTTGGAATGGTCAAAGCTTCCGCAAGTCTGTAACACCATCACAAGTTAACGCAACCAATTCTGCCTTCAGTGAGCTTAAAGGGGCCCTGCAACACTCTTCCGAGGAATCGCCGAATGGCTTCAATAAAAGAGCTTAGTGCCTCACTAATCGACTGCCGCAAAAATTTTTAGAATTCGTCGAGTAGTTGCAGGGACTTGTCGACGCTTCAAGCGCTTTCTGTCTCCTTTCGTACGAGCGAGCGCGCTGAAAGCTACGAAGGGAAGGGGATGAAAAGGGGATAAGAAGATACGAATGTTCGTCAGCGCGTGACGGCCTTCAGCACTTTCTTTTCAGTTTTTTTTTCTTTGAGCGCGCGGCTTACTTTCAGTGAGATCGCAGGCGTATGCCCTGGCACGTGGCGGCATGCCACGGCGGCCTCGGTAACTATGCAGCTCACGATGCTTAAACTAGCCGATGGCCGTGGACTTCGGCTTTACGCATCACTTGTCGATAGAAAAAAAAAACGATTTCTCACTGGCTTTGAGAATTAATTGTATATTCCAGGCCGAGTCCCGCGCTATATATATAATGCTTGGATCGCGTGTTCTCAGGGGCTTTGACTACTGATCGGCAACGTTTTCTGATCATGCTGAAAAAGTGTTGCACGGACCCTCAAAACCATAACTGGCTCGTACCAGCTAAAAATAAACATACAATTTATAACACATATATCATTTAACAACAAAATCTCACAGGATTGCTTATGCATTCGCCTTGAGGATTCGAAGGCGAAAGCCAAATTTTTCCTTTTCACCTCGGTCGATGTTGATCCTTCCCCGCTACCCTAGCTCCCAAAGCCTTCTGCGCCTAACGCTGTTTTGCGCTGCTTCCAGGATAGGGGGCACTGGACGCTTTCTGCATCTCGCCTGGTTTCGCACTGCCTGCGTCATTGGCCCATCGTAATCACGTGATGACGTCATATTGTGACGTCACGTTAAGTTATGTCATATTGACGTCATGATGAGACCGCAAACTTTGTCATATATGGCTTCATGATGTCATATGGTGACGTCATCACGTCATGATGATTTTTCGAATCACTCATGTTGAATGAAGCCGACGGTCAATTTTCGCGCATGATAAGGCATCTAGGGCTTTCGATACTATTGGATGCCGGCTTTCGCGATCGCCATGGTGTGCGAGGTACGAAAGATCGGTTTCATGTAACATAGAAGGCGATAGTTGGTGACAAGTGACAAAAAAAGACTAAGAACGTTGTTAGGCGTGAGTGCCACTGTTTTTTACGTCCCGTGTAGCGTTTATTTCTTGCAAGATGAAAACTACCGCAGGGGTATGGAAAATGAGTTCACTATCAGGGTAGCACAAAAAGAAAGTTACTTGGGATGCTTGTGAAAAGTAATATTTTAGGCAGCGTGACCATTTTCGATCTCGAGGAATGGTCCGTTCTACTCGTTAAAGCCTTTCCCAGGCGATTGTGCCATAAATAACTGAGTACTGCGAATTTTCGTTTCTTCATACTACACAGTTTGCTCCTCTAGTCTAGCCAATGTATTTATTGGTCATTTGTGCCAGATTTAAGATAATAAGTGCGATAGCAGCCGTAGCTCACTGCCAATAAAGGAGAATTCCTTTTTTCTATGGAAATGTGCGGATGGTGCAGGCAGATATAAAATTCATATTGTGTTTTGACAGTTTCTCGCTTATTATTCGTACATCAAGGCATCTTTTCATATATTTAATCCCAAAGGTCCGCTCCATTTTTCTTTCTTAATCTTCGGAGCTTTTGCCATGGAAACCAAATATGCGACCGTTCGTAACATGTGTTTGTTATCTTGATCGTGAAGGGTCTGCGTCAGCAGCGACAGCAGCTACACCTCTGCTGGCTCAGCCCCGAGGTCACGAAGCGTTATTCTGTACCGAGAGCCTGAATGTGAGCTGTGTGAGCCTGTACGTGTCGGCGTACTACCAACTCATGTGAAATGAAAGTTTTGTAAAGTAGAAAGCCCTATATATCTCACGCCAAGGTGGTCTTGAGCGAAAACTCGACGTCGACTCGAGCTCGTACGAAAAGTCACATTACCTACCGCTCGCCTAGTGGCTCGAGGTGTGCGAGCTGCGCGCACACACACACACACACACACACACACACACACACACACACACACACACACACACACACACACACACACACACACACACACACACACACACACACACACACACACACACACACACACACACACACACACACACACACACACACACACACACACACATACACACACACACACACACACACCACACACACACACACACACACACACACACACACACACACACACATATATATATATATATTGTAGCGAAGCGTTCGAACTTCGTAATGGGTCGTCCTCTCGAGCACCTTCTAGTGGGTCGCCCTCTTCGGCTCGAAGAGAACGCAGCTCGCGCTGAGAGTCGGCCCCGCCTTGACTGTCGCTGTATCGTCGAGTATCGTCGCCGCTAATAAACCTCTTTATAATTTGGTGGAGAGTGCTGGGCCTTCACAACAACCTCGGCCCTCATTCGATGCCCCTGGCTCTTCGATCCCGTACCCTGCCGCCTACCATGCCTCAAGACGCCTCCCAGCAAACGCCCCCGCCCGCACCGACTTCATGTCCTGGTGTCCCTCGTATTCGCGACCCTCCCGTCTTCACTGGCGCCGATGGTACCGACGTCGAGGACTGGCTCGCGATTTACGAGCGCGTGAGTGTCCCCAATAAATGGGACGAGGCAGGAAAATTGACTAACCTGGTTTTCTACGTCGCGGGTGTGGCGGGCCTGTGGTACAACAACCACGCATCCGATTTTACGACGTGGTCCGACTTCAAGACCGCCATTATCAACGTGTTTGGCCGCCCTGCCGTTCGTAAGCTGCAGGCCGAACAGCGCTTACGTGCACGCGCTCAGCAGGCCGGCGAATCCTTCACCAGTTACATTGAAGACGTCCTCGATTTCTGTAAGAAAGCCGACGCCACCATGTCCGAGTGTGACAAGATCAGGCACATCATGAAAGGCATCGACGACGACGCCTTCACCATGCTGCTCGCCAAGAACCCCAGCACAGTGGCAGAGGTCATAACGCTCTGCCAAAGCTATGAGGAGCTGCGCCGGCAGCGATCGATGACCCGTCGCTCTCCATCACGCGACACCGAGCTCGCTGGCTTGTCGACCGTACCCGACCACTCCGCGTTGCTCGCAGAGATGAAGACATTCGTGCGCGAGGAAATCGCGCGCCAGTTCTCTCTGCTCGACTTTGCTCGCCCTCGGTACGCTCAACAGCCGTCGCCCACCCTTCTGCCTCCCCTCGGTCGAGCAATCGAGCAGGAAATCGCGGAGGTCATGCCCGAGTACCACCAGCACCATCCGGCTCCTGCACCTTTGAGCTACGCCCAAGTTGTCGCAAGAACGCCCCCACCAATCGCTACGGCTGCCCCACACATTTACGCCGAAGCCTCCGCTCGGCCTCACTCTTTCGAAGCGGATGTGCCGGTAACCTACGCTGACGTCACGCACAGGCCACGACTGCAGCCCACCATGCAGTCCTATCAGTTGCCGCCCCGTCAATCCCGTCCTGCACCATGGGCGGGCCCTGCCCCAGCGAACCGATGGCGCACACCTGACAATCGCCCCATATGCTTCGCATGTGGTTACGCCGGCCACGTGGCGCGCTATTGCAATCGCGTGCAGCCGCCTAGAGACGTGTCGCCTGCCACCAGCCAGTCGAACCGCCCATATTACGACCCACCTGCGCCTCCGTCGCCGACGTCTCGCCCAGCTGCATCTACCCGCCGTTCACAGTCACCACGACGCCGCTCGCTGTCACCGATGCGGCCACGTCCGGTCCCACGCGATGAGGAAAACTAGTCGTCGCAGTCCACGAGGCAAGGGCTGCGACGCTGTCGAACTGCGAAAGCCCTCAGCGAAGCCCATCGAACGTTATTCGCAATGCCCACGAACTATAGGTGGCGCGCCGTGCTTTTCAATATGGCGCCAGGAGGAGGGTCAACCCGTTTGTTTGCATAGGAACAGATAGGACGTGCGGACGTACGGACCGTGCTACTTTCACCGGATGAAGTCATGAGCTGCGCTGGAATGGATATGAGACTAAAACACTTTCCCAAACCATGGAAAGTGCTAAGTACTCGCCACCTAATTATTTGCTGCGAAGTGAAAGGTTATATTTCAGCTCCGTTACCGTGCATAACGATGCTTTGAGAAATCCTGTGCGTGCTACATAAACCTGTATGAACTAGAATTGACGTATGAGCTGAACGGCACTCCGAGGTAGTACGTACCGAGCCTGCCTGACGGATTTGCCGCAGTAGTAGGCCGCCAGCGAGTAGCGCCATCGCTGCTGCGCGTGATGGCTTGCAAACATAATAGTGTTCAGTGATAATACCCCGTCGTCATTACTTGCGCAGTCTAAAACGCGGTGTTACGTCTTCAACGGAACACAAGCATTTAACATGCCATTCAGTAGCGCTTGTGTCACAGCCATGCTGAGACTCTAGCCGTGTGTACTTCACTCGCATGTTGCAGGTTCGATCAGCACGATCGAAGCATGAATATCGAAAAGAATAAACACGTATGCTTTTCGCAACGCCGAAGAAGTTCGCCGAGAGGCGTGGATTGTGGCCGTGACTGCACGTTCCATCGCTCTAACCATTTCGCTTCATTGGTCGAGCTCGAGCGTGTTGGCGGCATGCGGCGCTCCATAATATCCAAAATAACTGTGATACATGCAATCCACAAGAGGAGCTATGCTTTTATTTCGATCTCGCTCAAGGATATTATACATTAAATACAATCAAAGTGACTTACGAGCGTGAAAGAACATTAACGCACGAGGGGACGTGAAGTGCAACTCGCTCCTCGTGAGTTAGCAGCTGGTGGTTCATCGTCGCTGTCACTCTCGGTGCTTTCACAGTCTTCTACGTCCAGTGAAAAATCCTCGTACTCAAGATGGTTTCTTTCAACATCACTGCTGAAAGCATTCTGAAGAATTTCCTCCGCCGAACGACTTCGACCACTCCGCGTCACCACGCTTACAATTAGACAGACGTCGGAGAACGTTTTGCTCTCAGACCGGTCAACAAGCAAATCGCTTGCAGTGTGCTGCCACCTATCAACAAACGTACAAAAACAAGCGGCGCAGCGGTGGCTATGAAAACCAACACACTGGCGAAGGACGGCGTGGATGGAAAGCGTTCCCTCCACGAAAGGCGTCGAGCAGACGCGTCCTCGAATGATTGAAACGTTGCTCGCACGATTCGTAACAGCGCTTTGCTGACAAAGGATTGAGGCCCTATTTTAATGTATCGCCAACTTGAGATCGCTCAGTTATACATGAGCACATCGCGAGCCCGCGCGACCTCCCTCCCGCGTGCAGTGTTATGGGACTCATGCACTACAAGAAACACTGACCAATTATATATGCAAGTGAAACAGGGTGACCTTCAACTGAATATGTCAGACGATACCATTTAACTTACCTACATGGCTACAGAAAGCCTCGCGAAGCTGCTAGTATGTGTACACTGTGGGCTAGCATTGAAAGCGCGAGTTGCCACGTATTTTCACGAAAACTTCGCGTCTCGCAAGAACGAATCAGATTTCTCGTGTCACGGAGGGCCCGGTTTGTTCACTGATGCACGGAACATGCAAAGTCGCAGTGTTCCTTTCTTGCCAACGCGTTAACACTGAGGCTAGCACAGCCGAACAAGGGAGCGGCTGCATAGTGCCGCCATTTTGTCGTCTACTAACCCTCCTCGAGAGGACGCTCCTGAATTCCGCTCGGTGGCGCGACAGTCTATGGGCATTACGAATAGACGTTTTTGTGGACGGTGTTCGCGCCTCTGCCCTTATCGATACTGGAGCCGCCGTATCCGTTATGGACGCTAAACTAAGCCGCCTGCTACGAAAAGTGACGACGCCACTTTCCGGGCTCTCCCTCCGTACAGCCAGCGCCCAAAGTATTCACCCGACGGCGGTATGCACCGCCCGCGTCATCATTCAGGACGCTCTGTACGCCGTCGAATTCATTATAATTTCTTCATGCTCTCACGATGTCATCCTGGGCTGGGATTTTCTCGCCCGCCACGACGCCGTCATTCATTGCGCACCAGCCGAAATAGAGCTCTCACCATTCTCAGATTTGACGCCGGCAGACAGTTCATCGGCTGCGACCAAGGTATTCGTCAAAGACGACATCACAGTTCCTGCAAATTCGTCAACGGCTGTGTCAGTCTATTGCACCGGTCTCTGCGACGCCGTTGCACTCCTTTCTCCATGTGACCGCGTTTTCACTAGGAAAGGCTTGCTGGTGCCATTTGCGACCGTGGAAATCACTCGGGGCGACACGGATATTTTTGTGACCAACCCATCCCCGTTCATTGTTACGTTGGTGCGAGGGGAATGTCTCGGCAGAGTGGAACCCCTCCAAGACGCACAAGTTATGGACGCACCCGACGACACGAACTGTCCCAGTTCCCGTACGCTCAGTGCTGTTTCCACGTCCGATTCGTCACCTGCTGATGTGTTTAAGTCCTCCATTGCTGAAAACCTCACATCGGTCCAGCGTTCCCAACTTCTGTGCCTGCTGGACGAATTTCGTTCTTCTTTCGATATCGGGCCAACTTCTCTTGGCCGCACTTCCGTTGTTACGCACCGCATCGACACTGGCGCCCAACCACCACTGCGGCAACGTCCATATCGCGTGTCTCCCGCAGAACGTTAGGTCATTAATGAGCAAGTCGACGATATGCTTCGACGCGACGTTATTCGGCCCTCGGACAGCCCATGGGCGTCTCCCGTTGTTCTCGTTGCGAAGAAGGACGGTTCCGTGCGGTTCTGTGTGGACTACCGACGGCTCAACAAGATCACTCGCAAGGATGTTTATCCGCTGCCGCGAATCGACGACGCGATTGACAGCCTGCAAGGAGCCGAATTCTTTTCATCTCTTGATCTGCGCTCGGGGTACTGGCAAGTGCCCATGGCGGATGACGCTCGACCGAAGACAGCCTTTGTCACGCCCGACGGCTTGTACGAGTTCAACGTCATGCCGTTTGGTCTGTGTAATGCGCCCGCGACCTTCGAGCGCATGATGGACACCGTTCTGCGCAACTTGAAATGGCACACGTGCTTGTGTTACCTGGACGACGTCGTGGTTTTCGCTCCGGACTTCTCCACGCATCTCCAACGTCTGCGGCATGTTTTGACGCGTTTGCGCAACGCCGGCCTCCAAGTGAATCTGAAGAAGTGCCGATTTGCAGCACGGCAGCTGACAATCCTCGGCTACGTCGTGTCCAAGGACGGAATTCTTCCCGATCCGACCAAGCTTCGGGCCGTGGCCGAATTTCCCAAACCTACGTCCGTCAAAGAACTGCGCAGTTTCGTAGGACTGTGTTCGTACTTTCGACGCTTCATACGAAACTTTGCCACCATCATATCACCGCTGACGGAGCTTCTTGGAGGTAACGGACCCCTAAAGTCGTGGTCGTCCGAGTGTGACGACGCGTTCGCAAAGCTCCGTCGTTTGTTGACGCCTCCTCCCATACTACGCCACTACGATCCTACGGCCCCAACGGAGGTACACACGGATGCCAGCGGTGTAGGCCTCGGCGCTGTCCTTGCGCAGCGCAAGCCAGGGTTCCCCGAATATGTCGTGGCATACGCAAGCCGTACGCTTACCAGAGCCGAGACCAATTACACGGTCACGGAAAAAGAGTGCCTGGCGATCATCTGGGCCCTTACAAAGTTTCGACCTTATTTGTATGGCCACCCATTTGATGTCGTCACCGACCATCATGCACTATGCTGGCTGTCGTCACTGAAGGATCCCTCAGGCTGTCTCGCCCGCTGGGCGCTTCGCCTGCAAGACTACGACATCCGAGTGCTGTACCGCAACGGACGCCAGCATGCTGACGCCGACGCCCTCTCGCACTCTCCCTTGCCTGACGACAATGCCCCTTGCTCTGTATCTCACATAGCTGTTGCTTCAATCGACGTTCACACCATCGCTACCGAACAGCGCAAGGATAAATGGATCACCTCGCTGATCGACTTGCTCACTGATCCGTCCGCAACACCATCCACTCGCGCGTTGCGTCGCCAAGCCCACCATTTCGCCATTCGCGACGACCTACTGCACCGACGCAATTACGACGCCGACGGCCGCCAGTGGCTACTAGTGATACCCCGCACTCTGCGTTCTGAAATATGCGAGGCCTTTCACTCTGACCCGCAATGCGCGCACTCTGGGGTATCCAAAACTTACCACCGCATTCGACAACGATACTTCTGGCGAGGGATGTACCGCTACGTGCAGAAGTTCGTTCGCTGCTGCCTCGATTGCCAACGCCGAAAACCTGCAACGCACGTGTCGCCACCAGGTCTACAACCATTACCGTGCCCTAACCGTCCGTTTGGGCGCGTGGGCATCGATTTGTACGGACCACTTCCTCTGACTTCGGCTGGTAACCGCTGGGCCATCGTCGCTGTTGACCATCTAACGCGATACGCCGAAACCGCCGCCCTCCCAGCGGCTACAGCGCGCGATGTTGCCTCCTTCCTACTACACCGATTCATACTGCGTCACGGACCACCCCAAGAGCTTCTCAGCGATCGAGGCCGTGTCTTCTTGTCGGAAGTCGTGGAAGCCATTCTCAAAGAGTGCCATGCTGTTCACCGCAAAACTACTGCTTACCACCCGCAGACGAATGGCCTAACCGAACTCTTTAACCGCACGCTCGGCGACATGCTCTCGATGTACGTCGCCGCCGATCATACCAATTGGGATGCCATTCTTCCCTTCGTCACCTACGCCTATAACACCGCCCCTCAGAGCACTACTGGTTTTTCACCCTTCTTCTTACTGTACGGAAGGCACCCGTCGCACACCATGGACACGATACTTCCATACAAGCCGGATCGCTCTGAATGTGCGCCTATTTCTGCCACAGCCAGACTTGCTGAGGAGTGTCGTGAGCTCTCCAAGACCTTCACTACGTATAACCAAGAGCGGCAGAAGAGCATTCGCGGTGACAACACCACTTCTGCGCCCACGTTCCTCCCTGGAGCGCTCGTTTGGCTCTCTGTCCCTACCACTACAACTGGCCTTTCTTCCAAACTACTGCCCAAATACGAAGGCCCATACCGTGTCGTCGAATGCACATCCCCGGTCAACTACCTCATCGAACCCATAGAACCGTCTTCGGACATGCGCCGTCGAGGGCGCGACATTGTCAACGTGGAGCGCCTGAAGCCCTACCACGACCCCCTCATAGTGACTAGTTGCTAGGTCGCCAGGTGGCTCCCTTTTCCTACCCGGGGG